>NW_019213835.1:0-81002 GCF_002532875.2 Varroa jacobsoni | reverse complement strand
TATATAGATATACACAGGCCTTACCACTGTTAAGAAGAAAGATTTTTCAACACCCGTCATTCTTATATCGAATCTATAGATATAGATATTAGATTAATATTACGCGTTGATTTTTTATGCTAAAACGAGTGGCATTGTATCACAGAAAGCGATATGTTCGACTCGTTATTTTTACCAATTGGATCAGGTCATATCAATTCCTCACGTGCGTGCATATTCGCTTGAGCTAAAAACGTGTCTAACTAGATTTTTGGCCAATTTATGCACGTTAAAAGCTTTGGGGACAGATGGCGCACAGTTATCAGACCAAGCAGGCGATGGGGAGAGACTTCGAAGTTCTGCTTGCATTTCGAAGAACCCACTGATCGAGTCTCAAGATAAACATAATAAGAACGTCTATGTGTTTCATCGAGCTAGTTGGATATGTAAACGATTAAACCGTCGTACCCTTTGACGAAACCGTAATTATAGTCGACAGCAGGCTCATCTATCATCATCAGACAAAGCAAGCGTGGAATTGATTGCCACGATATACTATAGTTTCAGTGCATCTATGATAGACCAACAAGCGTTGCCGTAAGCAACAACAATGATACGTTCTTCATACGGTGAACTGACTAAAGAAAAGAAGACATTTCTTTCTGTGTCGTTGTAGAAACGCCACTGTATTCATTAGGCCCATCTACAACTGTTTGAAGTAATCCGATAAAGATAAAAAAACAGACATTAAAACTTAGGCCAGTTTTAGATCCTCTATTCGATTTAGCAGCAAAAGCGCATTACTGATTTTGATGTTATACTTGCAGTGTTAATATCAAAAGTCTAATTAGAACTATATACGACAATGTTATCTTTATAATATCGTGTCATATTGATATCGGTTATCATGGCGACTGCTATCTAAACCACCGGCGGTAGATAAATAGTATTACCTAGCATTGACAATGAGTACCAAATTCGTGTTTCACTAATTATATAATTTTGTGGCCTTTTTGTTTTAGGACGCAACCTTCTTTGTAAGATATTTGATTTGATAGTGCAATATTACTTCTTGGTACAGTCGATCAGCATACGTTCGAGACGCTTAGAAGTCTCGCGGTATGGTTGTTATGTCATATTGTCTATACTCTCTGGTTTGAGTATGCGTGTGTATATCTGTGAGATTATATTTTATAGTAATGTAATATCTGGGTTCTAAAACATACAGGCTTGAGCACCGAGTCAAGTGTTCGGGATTACGACCCGATAGGGCGTACTATGCCCATTCGCTGTGAGTCGATTGTAGGCTTTGTTTGGCCTTGGCCAAAAGCGGCCGGCAGTATCACCACAGCCACAAACTGAGCATATCAGAAAATAGTCTATGAGAGTAGACACTGCTGCGTCGAGAATGCACGAATCTGAACGCTTAAATGCATGGTTGGCTAACTCAATTATCAGTACTTCAGCGTTATATGTATGCAGAGGAAAAGGATAGAATCATCATCGAGGGTTCATAAACACTGAAACGCATCGCGCATGGGTCTAAATGAAGTACGGACTTAGCCCGATAAATATGAGGTTTTCATACGGATAACCAGTGAGTGGAAAGGTTCGTCCTACTGTTAAACAAGGTTTCGTCTGTCTCTGAATAAACAATATAATACCGTGAGCGCATTTTCGAATATCTAAAAAGTTTGCGACGTACCTAACGGCTCAACGCACGAAGCTTACGTAAGAACAATTAATTGAAAGGAAGCAGAACGAACTCATTCTAACTGAGGGATAATAAACCCTTTGGTACCTTGAAGTATCTAATAGAAATAGAATTTGTTACGGTGGAATCACTTCGAAACCAAAACCCCTATTGACCCTTATTTGAGTCCAACTAAAGCTTAAAGATATAAGCTTTTCAGCGAAAATCCTAAGCCTATGTAGAAAATTCACATGCTGAGTGAGTGTGGTCGTTTCACAAAGATCTCGTATAACTTCGCATAGAAATGTCCAGGCAATAAAAAACTGAGCCGTTTGCAATCAAATTGTATTAATTGAATATGACTGTTTCTCACCAGTGAAACAGTAGAGAACGTACAGGGAGGCTGAAGTGCTACTTAGATCCTGTTGACGAAGTAAACTCGCCTTCTAGTCGAAAGATTCGTCTAGAACCTATGTATATGGGGCAAAAACGGGGCACACATGTTGATCCGTATGAAGTATCCCGCGTGAAAATTAGGAAAAACAGTTTAAACGCTGGCATTGGGAGTAGGTAATTTCGATACGGACGACACAATCCAGCCTTGCCGTAGAATCACTGAATTGAAGCGGAGTAATTCAGTAACAATGCAAACATTGTTTATTTACCTGATTTCCGCATGAGTGCCTCCCGGTCACTGCCTCGATTACGAACCACCATTCACCCCCTCCCCTCCGGAATAACACTAAACAAATATTATTGAATATAGGCCGAATGTAAAATAGAATTTTCGGCAAAAACTACTATACGGTACACTTTGATACAGTACTTGATTAAGGGCTTTTTATTGATTTCTTGAGATATAGGTTTGGTTCTTAGGTGCTTGCTCCGATACGTCTTGTATTATGCCGCTCTTTTTTTTTTTTTTTTTTTTGATGCAAATACGCAAGCACTACGCTAAGCGTAGGAAAGTCAATAATCATTATCCTAGCGCCGGCCTACAAGCCACGATGAGTCTCTTACCTATGCAAAACTTCTTGATGATTTAACATTATCCACACATTATCCTAGATGCACAAAACAAAACATGTCTACAGTAGATCATTATCAGCTTCGGCAAGCACAGAAGTAAAATCTATGTTCAGATGCTGATTAATTCGGACACGTTAGCAAAACGCACTTCAATGAATGTTAAATTGTAGACTATTGGCTAACAAACTACTTTCTCTCCTCGCGCACCTTAACTCACTGATGGCCATCTATTTGTTGTTAACTTCTTCACAGTTACCATCGCAGGCCAAGAAAAGCTTTAGGAAAAAAATCTAGCTGTTGAATCAACTGATAAATTGGTCAATCTTAAGTGGAGATTTAGAATTTGTGAAAGATTAGTTTTTCCTCTCAGGAGCTCGGCTCTGGCGGCCCCCGTTGGGTCAGAGACCCTCCGTCCGACCGGTTAGAGATTCTACCTAGAATGAGCACTCCCGGTTATAACAGCCGCCTCATGGACCGGTGCGATTCGTGCATATCGAGACCACTTACCCTGGTCGAGTTCTGCAACTAGTCTACGCCATAGTGGCGACAATTGAGTGTGTCCCATTAAAGAATATCAGCAAAAAAATCGTACTTCGATATATTGTTAGCATTATAATTACAAATAAAGCTAGTTATAATACAAAAAAAACCCGAAATTTTTCTTCTGCAGCGCATTATAGTAAACTTACAGACCGTTACAGCGGGACCTGTACGAAATATTTGGACGACCTGAAATAGATTGCCCTATAAATTGTTGATGGTAGATTTACGTGAGACATTTATTGCAGTGGTCCACAGGTAAAGGACGTTGTCTCATTTGAATTTTGCTTGCGCCTTTTTTCGTATCCTACTTAATTACCTCTTAATACTTAGGTATATATACATTGAACTAGTCTCAACGTCCTCTATTTTAGGAACTCGCTTATACCATCCGGGTACCAGAGAGACAGAGACAGTGTTGTTAGGTTATGTTCGATTTCTAACTAATAATGCGCTTATGGGCATAACCTTATTTTTATCTCGATTAGCATAGTTTTGGTTTACTCTTTGCGTAAAATATTTCTCTCATAAAGTTTCTTATTGTAACAAGATCTTGCTATAGCGGAACCGGTCTTGAGAGCTCGCAAATAGGTCTGCAGGTGCATACTATCTGAAATTAGAAAGATAATGTTGTGTGCAATCTAGATGCAGAGCAACACCCAGCTTCTCGACGACTTGCTGGGAGAGCTCAACATTATGGAAGGGACCGCAAGCAGGTTTGTTACGGCGAGACCTAGGCTTGAATCTCTCTTGCCTTGGCCTCGACCAGTACAGATGAAGCGAACAGCCGTGTCAACAGACAACATCGGCCCGACTGGGCGGGCTGGAGAAGCAGCCGCTTCTTGGCCAAGTTGGTGAAAAAGACGACGGGTAACAGGCGACCTGCAACAGGCACCCGTCGTCGAACGATTGCTTCAAGCTACAAAATGAAGGAGGTTATTAGACGAGCACGGAGACAGACGCTTTTGCTATACAACAGCAAATGGTAACTGAAAAAAGAAGCGATTCAGCGAGATTGCCATCGAAGGAACGGCAAAGCGTGGAATAAAAAAGATCTATAGGTGGTCGACTGGGCGCATCAAGAGACTTGAACAAATATATATTCCGGGACTAAACTCGTACACGACAATCAGTGATTTTGTAGAGATTTGCAAAGATAAATAAAGGGTAGATGCCACTAAATCCTACGGTAAATCGTAAGCCATAATGGCTCTCCTGTGAATCAACTTAAATAAGTCGTTTCTCGATACAAAAACTTAATCTCCGACAGTAAAGATTTGTCAGACTATTACAATTAAGATATATGCAAGCACATACGATTGAATGATACGAGTAACAACATTTAACAAAATTTTAAACGACGAACAGTGAAAGGCCTAGTCCTCTGATGCTAAACTCGAGCAGGCAATATATAGGAGTTTGTCCTTAAGAGAAATGTTAAAACAAGGATGGTGTCAAGAGCGAATAAAAGTCGTGTGGGTATACGCATGTCCACTGATAGGTACGGCCGGCAGAGACAGTTGCCAGGTCATTTTAGGCTTCATCCTGTTACAACAACTGGCCCAGCTGTTGGTCCTTATTACATCAAGACATTTTATAATAGTTTGAAAAATAAAATCCTTGCACCCATCTGTCAAAATTTTTTTCTATTAGTACGTTGTCGATTTCATAGCGTATTGGAAAACTTACACATTATCTAATTATCACCAGCTTTGTATAATACTCAGTGATTCGACTGCGTACTATCTACTCGATACCAATATAAGACGAAAAGTTAACATACACAGAAAGGGAATTGTTTGGTGGCAAATGTGAGTTCGTATCAATTTTTGCGAGAAATTTTTGTACAAAGCAGAGGTGCTGTTTTATAACATAACTTTTTCGTAAGGTTTAGTCTTACAGCTTGTCCTAAACGCATGCGGAACTAGGCAAATGACAAAAAAGCAAGTAGATATCTAACTTCTCATTTTTTTTTTTTTTTATATATACATGCTCATTATACGCGCAATAGTTCTCTAATAAGAAAAAACCTCAATAAATTAACGAAAACAATTTCCTCTGACAGTATATCTACTTTTCATTGCGACGTAGCGTTACCGTTATATAAGTGGCCGTATATACGGGAGTGGTTCAGCGTGCTAGTCATTACTACTGTGCTGTAGTGATGAAACCCGTGCTACTGCCGTGATTCGCGTCTCGTGACCTAGCGGTCGTATGTGGAAACAGCCATGCTAAACTGTATTCTATTAAACTGGCCATAACGATTTCGTTAATAACAATACAATTCTAGATTAAAACAATTTCTGCAAGTTAGTACATTGTTTTTATTTCAATATATTGTTGTTGCGTATTTTTATTTTTAATAACACGGATTTCAAGTTTTCGCAGCTGGTAACAATCAGACATGGTGGCCGAATGCAAAAAAAAAAAGCACGTCAGATTATCTACTGCGGATTCTATCAATACGATAAAGTACAAGAACACCACTACTGAAAAAAAATACTGAAATTCTATGAATTGAGTGTGCTCATAGCGACCCAGATCATTTTCAAATCGACCCAGATCAACGTTACTACTGAGCACGTCTGTTGCTAAAAATGAATACACATAATTCAAAAACATATGACACAGGTAAATTACGTAGGTTTTACGTATTTCGTAGCATCTTTCAATTCAAAACCAAGTGCATCATTGTTTCCATTAAAAACTACGTTGTGCGAAGTACACTCCATTATACAATTCAAACTCAATACGTTGGGAATGCGCGTTAAATTAGAGCGAATGTTTCAAGATACTCTACGAGATCCGCAGTGATAATTCTCTATGGAACGTCAGCCAAACGGGCCTATTTGATGTCAAGGTTCAGCTGTGAAGGATTCTGTCCATTTTGATGTCAGTATCTTCCCAAGGAAGTTCAGCATTGTCCACTATCTGAACTTTAAAGGCCAAGCCAACTAGCACAGCTTTCTTGTTAGGACAGCTGTTTCGTAGCTTCGTGAGGTACCTACAATATCGACGATAATTTAAATTTAATGTCTAAAGGTTTTGATGTCTCTCTGAATGATACTAGGAAAAATCATCGTATTTATGCAAGGCTATGTTTGCAGGATAATTAGTAAGCTTCTGACACTACCAAAAGAACACTCAGATCGAAAATGTCTATGCAAGAAAGCAGCCGCCGGAACATACTATGAATAAGGAAGATTTAGAGACACTTTTTCCATGCTTTTCGAAGGGGACACTAAAGAATCGAACGACAAAGACCACGAATTTATAGCTACTCAACTCTGTTTTTCCCATATAAAAACAGCATTTTGTTTTTAGACATTTTCGTGTCTATTAAATCTGAGGCTTCGTTTATGACAGAGCTGACTGACATGTAGGTTCAGGTGACTCGATGTCAGCTTATCTCCAATGCCCTGTTAGATTCTGATAAACGCCTATGTACAAATATTGAATAAATATCGAATGTTATTAAATAATAGATGTACACAATTTCTTTTAGTCTAACGCTGACGCTCCGTTCAACTGCGATTTTTTCGGCTAATTTACTATTTTGCTACGGCTAAAATCCCACGACAGTGTACACGGACGCTGCCTTCTAGCACAATGAGGCTTAAGAAACGTTCGAACATGTGGTAATAAGTACATCACTTTGCCAGCTAGTTTTGAATCGACTCTCACCCTTCTGTCGTTTACGCCCTGATACATAGAAAGCTCGAATATGAGTGGACAGTTGAACTCACCTGTCGTAGTACCCCATTCCGTAGCCGCAACGATGCCCCTCAATAGTAAACGCCACTCCGGGACAGATGACCAAATCGAGACCGCCTATAACCATATTTTGAAAGACAACCCACATATACTAATTTGGTAGTAAGTACATAAGGTTTCCTGTAATTTCCTCATATTATTCCCTTCCTGTATTTCCTAGGGATTATTTTTTTTTTCTATCTGACAGTCTCATACTAGACAACCTATATTCTGAATGCAATGCACACGATTATCTTGTTATTAATATTATCTACACATCCAATGATGATAAACTTAAAAATAATTCTAATTTTTGTCTAAGCTCTTCTACTCGCGGCTTGCTCTTCAAATGATATTCATTTTTATGGTTTTATAGTGTTTTGCTTATAGTGTTTTTTTTTTTTCGAAACAGGGTTTTACACTGAGCGTTGCAAGATTTCAAAGGCATCTTATTATAAAAGTCTATTAGACTTTTGAAATTCACACAACTAGCTTGAAAAAACTACTGGTTAGAAATCCCTAGATAATTTGTACGTTCTGCCTAACGCTACTGCACAGATTTCAGAGCATAAATTTATGGCCTATCAATATAGCATGTTAGGACTAACTCATAAATGAAAGCTACCGTGTGAAATTAATGGTCGTTAAAGGTGGTCTCTGCGCTCCGCCGTGAGAATTCAATAGTTACCAACACTGCATAACCACTTATACTACTATGACGAGATCACGATGGTGCGTCCGGATTTTCTGCGTAGCTTTTCTCCTACTAGATTGCCTCCATGTTTTGCGTCTGGTATCGCCTAACTGCTATAAGGTAGAAGCTAGCGAACTATTGCATTGATCAATGTACTGAATAGAAAAATAACTAATGGAAACTATAGAAGTGAAGTACCAGCATCGATGGCTTCCGCACAAACGGCATCCATTGACGGTTGCTGTATATTCCATTTGGTTCGAGGCAACGCGTCGAATTCCTTCTCAGAAGACACTTGTACCATGTCCATCTCTTTCGTACCTTCCCTGAAGATTGCAAAGTACATAACGTTTGTAATTATTATATGCTACGTGGTAAGTGCGCTTCGCAATACATCTATGTTTCATAACCCACTAAGCTACCATGGGGCTGCAATAAGTTTACACAAGGGTGTCGAAAGAGTGCGACACGTTCATGTAATGCAAACGCCATCTTGTCGGCGAGGGCTTTATAATGCAAAGGATAACTGGGAAATGTTAACAGGTGTCGTGATCAGTTTCTTTCATCAACCTATTTACCATATTGTTATCCGAGAAAAGTTTGAAATTTCTTATTTCTACCCTCTGCTAGTAAGCGACCTGAATCCCGCCATAAATTATCTTGTAGCGTGATAGTATCGTACTTCTCGCGATTCGCAGACTTTTGTGTAGCTGGTCCGCTTTTGTGCCAAAAAAATCCGGTGACGTTTTTATAGCAGTTCAGAATTTAATAATATCGCTAGTCCCAAAAAAATTTAAAGAAAAGCAACTCTTTTAAACCGCAACCCTTTTAAAGTGGTTAACCTAACATGCAGTATGCTATTTAATTTCGGCATATGTAGCGCCATATTGGCCAATCTCTAGGCCATACATATAATAGGCTCTACAAAAAAGCAAAGGGCCCATTAATAAAGGGGGTATTGATAGGATTGAAGAAAAGAAACGCTAATCTTCTTTTAAAGTACAGACGTTCTATTGCTGCCGGATGCCTCAAAAGCAACTTTGGCAATCAGTTAATTCTAGTGCCAACAATAATATAGCTATGTATTTAAAGAGTTAACGAGGAAGCAGGCTCTAAATTGACGATCTTTACCACCATAAAATTACACGCCTTGGGGATCGTTTGGGACCTTTGTATATAGACAGAGAAACCTACTTCACGGACATCTTTGAGCTCGGGAAATCGTTTTGAAAGCTTCGTATACACACTTTAAAGTACTGTACTTATGAAACATTGCTACTCAATAATCTACTGGTCAATTTTTTTTTTCAATTGTTTTTCTTCTTGTTAAACTAAGGGAAACGTATCTAGCCATTCCTATAAGAATCTCAAGTAAGATTCAGTAATTATTGACATCTACGAAACGCCATTCACCGACCATTCCCTTTGCTGGAAATCATGGAAAAATCCTACCCTTTTATAATATCATCAAAGCTTTCAGTTAGATCTTATAATAGCGAGATACATGAGTGTATCTAAATGTCTCGAATCTATATAGATCTTAACGGTAGACCGCATTTCGTATACGAGAATCAAGTGTATGGGCAACAGATTATATTTTGAAAAAATATCTTGAGCACCAGAGCAATTTTAATTAAAGAGAAACAAGGCTATAGACTGGATATATCCTGAGCATACGCAACTCAGCTCCCTCTTTTCTACTTATATATACACATACAGAGCGCTATCATAGATTTCAGTTCCTATAACAATAAGTACTATTTAGCTATTTTCGTTAAAACTTAACTTTAAGTAAGTGGCAAACCTTCAGAGGTTTTGAAGTGTTTCTTAGCTGGATTTTTTCCTTAACTCAATTTAAACTTGTATTATATAAATTACAGCTATTTGAGACGGGTAGGCATTTTTCCCACTTCATCGAACTTCCGCTAAGCAATAAACAAGCAAACTAATTACCTCGTTTTTCTACCATAGTTTCGCCTATATCAAAGTTACGAAGACGGGCTGAAAGCAAATTGCGTGTTACAAGAGTCATCGCAGTGAGTCGTAACACATAATCACCTTAAGGATAACATAGAGCAGGGTGAAGTGGGGCTTTATGGGACGGACGTCGAACGTCAAAAATGGTACTTTCAGAGAAAAAACGCGCTAGCTTCAAAGTACAGCTCAGTTTAATAGACATACGGATATATGTATATATATCAAGTTGAACTTCGTATCTTCATATTTGATTTATTCCTTTTTTTGTTGTTGTGAACAACGTCTCACATCTCGTTACATTGGAATAATTTTTGACAACAATATGGCCGAACAGATGAACCGCATTACAAATAGAACTCACAATAGGTACTCATTTGTGCAGGGATCACTACAGTTATACAGCAGTGGCTGCAGTTCAGTCAAGTTCTCTCAAAGAAATAGTGCCCTAATACTCCATCAATACTCGAACGAGGTGCAACTAGTAGATGTAGCGGTACTTGGGCCACCTTCATGGGGCAGATCAATAATAATCTTTAACCCTATAACACGTCAGCTTACAATCACCGTCTTTTCTACGAGGGACAGTATTTTCTTTTTAGCTTCGTTAGAACACTGGGTTTTCTGCACGAAATCATTAGTGACCCACCCATATAACCCCACCTCGTGAGGCTATATGAACCAACGGCACCTTCAATTGATAGTTTTTTTTCCCGAAAATTAATGATTTATAGTGAGCTCATTTCAGTCACACGATAAAAACGTCTTTAACAAATGCACTGGTATACTTTTCCGTGGCACGTGTCGTTTCTAACAATAATGTTAAGCAGACTTCAGCCTGTCGTCTTCAACTCCAGTGATGGGAGGCAGCCAGAACATGCGCGCTTGTTTTTGATTTTGATAAAAAAAAATCTAACTAATAATATTTCGGACCCTTCCTATTTTTCGTATGCCCAGCCTGTGGGCTTGTGACGAGCGGGTATCACATACAAGTTAACTTTAGTGGTAGACAAGCAAAAAGTTCAACGAGAACCTAAAATCAAGACTCCACAATTACACTTTAATTAAACACAGACATCATACCTCTATGAACTAAAGCTGCCTCTCGTAGCCTAATGGAAAGAGCTTCCGTCGTGCTGTTTATCACTATGCAGGAATTATAACAACAACGGAGCCGACATACAATTTAATAATGATTAAAAAGTGTAGCAAGACCAATCTTTCTTTCTTAACATTGTATCGTATATTTTATTGATGATCATAATTATTAATTATTGCCATTATTATTAATTTTTGAAAAAAAAAAGTCTGTCGACAGCGTTTGCAAACCTGCTGTGTTGATATACGCGTACTTACATCTGTAGGTTTATATTTGTTCGCACAGTTCAGAGCTGACAATAGATCCATCGTTACCATTGCCAGCTATATCTGCGGTAGAAAAAAACTCGCACGACACATTAATATGTACTAGTACCGGTAGTAATAATTAATAATAGTGATTCGTTATTATCATTCCCGCAACACCCTGCTCAGGGTAAAAAAAACCTAACTAGATTTATTTTATCTATCCATTAGTTGGATCCTTTATTCTGTTACCATTTCGATATACCTATATACCCTTATAAACATCGTGAGTTTATAGTACCAGTACCAGGCGTTTGGGAAATTCGGGGTTGACTTTTACACCATTCTGTAACGTCACCGCTCTCCCTTGGCCTTTCGAATATGCTACGCAACACAATTAAATTCCTTATTATCCTCTGTGGATTTGTGTACAAGGTGATACGTTTACGTACTTTGCAAACAAAAAAAACTTTGCTAGTTAGACATTTTATGCAAACATCAATCGGACAACATTTATACCTCGCTTGATTGCTCGAATTCCCATTTTCCAAAATGGCTGCGTGAAAAAGTTTACAATTTACCGCTTCGCCTAAATGAAGGCTTCTAAGATTTATCAGGGAATGCTTGTCTGTTAAGGCACTTGTATAACAATTTTTGTTAGATTATTCCGGCAGTCGCTATCATTTACGTCTCATCAACGGTCTTTAGTGTCAATAAATGAAACCCTTTACTCGAGTTTTGAAACGGATTACCCACTGTGAATATATGCCGCCTATATCTCTACATAGGCCACAAAAACCATCGCTGTTATGGCTGAATGTAAAACCTGGCCGTCATGATCGACCATTGATCAGCCGATTGTGACGCCGCAAAACGGACAAACTCTATATGAATGTACTAATGTCATCAATGTGAAAAGAAAGATGGTGCGTTGCATAATTCAGTCAAATGAAATTCAATCAAGATAAATCGAAAAACGAACATTAGTTCAATAGAGTATTTAGTCCTGTTCGAAAAAGACGGGGAAGCAACCCGTCCGATCAAGATTCATAGCGACTGCACTCTGTCAATTTAAATGATAAATAATTATACATCGGTAGGCAATAGGATACTATGGCCCGCTGTAGTCTGCTTTGCGGCAGACGTCTGATCCGAAAATCAGCAACCTTCCTCCAGAAAAGGGGCTCTGTGTACCCGCAAAAGTCCTCGTGGTTGACGCGTAACTAATCTAAAACTTAGAGAGACACACTCGTAAAATGACAGATCGTTGATTTGTCAAGAATCTTCTCCAAACAAAGAATCAGTCTTGTAGTTAGCGTCCAAGTTCAGGACTAGCGTTATGCTAGATAGCTCCGTGAACTGATCAGTAGGAATCAGCTGAAAAATCCTGTAGCTGCAAGCTGGAAATCGACGTCAGCCTATGTAAACACCATAGAAACATTATTTTCTATGCGAAAACACTCAAAGAAACCATTCCTTCTTTTTCATGACATGGTGTCCGGTTTTGGCATGCATGACGGCCGTATCAGCGTCCGGTGCGTCCAGTGCACCATGATCCTCCTGCGTAATGTAGTCGCCCTTGTGACGTGAAATAAACCGCGACAGAATAAAGCACATGAGTATAAAAGCTGCCAAGAGTATGGCAAAGATGATACCCAAAATGGCCGATTCATTGAGTGCAGGCCGGAAGAAGCTTTCCCGAAATACGCCCAGTGGCAATGTTGGTGGCGGCCTAGTCTCACTCTGCTCTTCAGGGTATGTGACAGCCTCAATGCCGCACGTATCCTCACGCAGGTCGTCGGGGAACGCATGAACGTTCGCTCGTCGAGACTCCTGGAAGAGTCGTCTCAGAGGCACATGATCTTCAAACTGCACTCGAGTGATGCAACCTGAAAAACCTTCGCCTGTCGACATTGTCTCGTTTCGGCCGACATAAATGGATTTTAGCTCGTTGAATTGCGCATCTGCCTTGTGGCCGACGTTGAAAGTATGAATATGCGGCGGGTAGTTGTCGACGTATATGGAAAGACGCCGTCCCTTATCCGACCGCACAATCTGCACGTCATGTATTTGTCCAAGGGCAAAGTTTTCATTTTTGACGGTTAGCTCTTGTCTTTCAAAACCAAAATCGAAAACAAGCCGAAGATGACCCGAAGTTGACATCATCAGATTTAGGTATTCTCCAGATTTCGATGACATGCCAAAAATCATTCCTTGGTGCTCTGTGGTAGTAAAGCCCACACGAATGAATTCCTCAAGAGTAGATACCGTCGTTTCAAAATCGTAGCGCACATACGAATCCGAACGGAGGTTGACGCCAATTTCATCGGCACAAATTGGACCTTTGAAAGGTGTCCACTGACAATCGCATGAGTAGTGTGAGTACCCTTCGAGACAGATTCCGTTGTTTTGACAGGGGCTGCTGATGCACTTGCCCACACATCCCACTGAAACACCGTACAATCCTTGATGCGCTTGACTCTGAAAGAACGAAAGGGCTAGGTGTCGTCAACTAACTCTGTTGCTTATAATTTATTAAATGAAAAAGTCATACACAATCAGTCTCATTTACCGCACTTGATACAATAAAAGCAGCACTTCGAGTAAGCGCACAGGAAGATATAAGTGAATATATACGAACAATAAGATACAGACATTTGTTTGTTTGGATATAAAAATGTCCCCTATCGTATTCTGATACTGGACTTATGTATGGAACAAGATAAGCCAGATATGTGTTTCGACTTAGTTACATTTCTGCGTGTTGACATTTTGTTTGGATAAGTTGTTATTAGATGCATTTCGTCAATGCCCTCTACAGGGGTGCGTGTTACCACCATAGTGAAATATTAGTATCTCGAGTCAAACTTAAAGGGTATGGTCGAAACCGTGCAGACGATATTACCTAACATAGCGAAGTTCTGTTTCGAGAAATGATTGCGTTCTTGTGTATGCATATGAAATCTACCTTGAGATCGACGAGCTGTCCATTAATTAAAAATGCCCGAAGGCATCCAACAAAGCCTTCCTTATAATCAACCGATGCTCCAATGACAAGACGTGAAGCTGTGAGGTTGAACGGGCGAGCCCGGTCGAGCCTCTCCTTCACTTCTGCCGACTGGGAACCGTCGATCACAATACGAGCTTCCTGTAATCATTAAAGCATACATTATTGATGCTGGATGTTGACTGTTGTAATGCCCACCCTTTCGGTGCATCGAGCGAACATACAATTATACAGGTTTCGTGGTACATTATACGTGGCCTAGACGTACCTTGCGGTTTCGCTCGACGTGCACGGAATGCCATTGATCGTTGTTTAATTTGTAGGATGTTTCGACACTCACGCCCAGCAGCCCGTTGCCTGCTTGATACTGGAACTGAATTTGGTCGCCACCGACAAGGACCACCTATTTTGAGATAGCACAAACGAAAAATAAATAGCCCCTATATTCAAAGAAACAATTTGTGCATGTTATCAACATGGTTTGAGGTTAGTAAATGATGGTTACACAGCTAAAGGCAGCTTTTCAACTCGTGTCATACTTTTATGAAGTCTTGGTAGCCTTTAGAATGGACGAGGATGCCGTTCTCTGCAGTTGTTCTGAACTGAAAATAGATATCGCCTGAATGAGCCCAGTTGAAACGCGGTATCTCGATGGTGGCATCAGAATAACGGAACGTGATGACGTTATCGAAGAGATCATCGCCTTCACAGTGTAGGGCCGATAATGAAGATAGCCCCTTACGATTATCGCCCATATTGCCAGTGTCACCATAGCGAAGCTGGAAATGATGAAGAAAAGGTAATAAAGCTAAAAGCTTTGCCGTTTCAATGAAAGAGTGAGACGTAATGATCTAAAGCGGCCTAAACTCCCTATCACAATTAAAAAAATGTTCGGTCAATCCATAACTTGCATCATAAGTATATCAAAGTTAATAGGCTAGAAACAATTATTCACCTGCCGGACGGGTAAGTAGTTTCGATCAGTTAGATCACCATGATCACTAAGCCATTTATTTTTGCCGGAATCACAGTTGCACCACTTCCCTGGATCATCACAGATTTCGGTTAGGCCACAAGCGCATTTGTGGGAGCCGGAAATTGAACCGCCCCAATAGTTCATTGCCTATTAAGTCAGAGAGAATAAAGGTTTATTTTAATTACCTAAAAAAATTACTTAAATCATCTTTTTGACAGGTACTTAATGATGCTCCAAACTATTGAAATTCAGACTGAATGTGGTACGCATTTAAATCTGTTTCACGTAAATCAGTGCTAGGATATAATGAGTATTCGTACCTGATTTGTTCTGCTCACCCACCACCCATAAGGGTGGAAATTTCCCAGTTCATCCGTGGGCGAATCAAACAACTTTGAGTTAAAACAATCATAGCGAAGCGTTTGCCGACAGAATGTTGACCGATTCACCAACTCGACGATCTGCTCTAGTGGAGCTGCGTAAACAATATCCTGTACGAATGATCCATGAGCTTGATAACCTTCCACTTCGACGGCGTGCTCCGCCTATTATTCCCAATTTTAAAAATTAGTCGTGCATAAAAACACGTTTATGTAACATTTTGTCCAGTCCTAATAAGAGCCCATATAATAAACTCCCGTGCAATTGAAAGTAATAATTTTACTATGTCAGTTACCTTATGGTGTACAACAGTCTCCGTTCTGTTGTCGGAATGGAAAAGGCAGTGAACTTCGAATGGCGCTAAAGGCCCACTGCCGTCGACATCAATCTGAATGGTTTTTTCTACTTCAAGGGGATGCTCAATTCGGTACCCTTCACAAGATAGCGGATGCCGACTAACATGACACACTGCACCCGAATAACCCGTTTTTGTGCAGTCGCACAAGAATTCGGTCCAGGTTTGCCGACAGACGCCTGCAACCCAACATTACAAAGAATCATTTTGCCATCGTGATAATATCATTTTTTTTTGCATAGACGCGCAATCAATCACAATAACATCCCCAGCTAAGAGCCTATACCTCACCCCGAGTGTACCGGGGCAGAAAAAGTAGGTCTAGAGGTGAGGAAGAGCCTATGATTTAGGAAATGGTTAAGAAAAACATGAGTTTGCTATTGTAAAACTAACTATTTTCACTGTAGACCCCTTTTCAAAATGTCTATCTTAACTAACTACATGTCCAGTGTATGCAGTAGGTATATTCAGGTACTATTCGGATGTATTATTTGCAGGGCAGGTGAATAAGGGGCGGAATCTTGGAAAGAGCAGCTAATCTTCTTTTAAGAGAGGCAATTACAAATGTGTAGTCGAGGCCACAGACAAGAGCGGACGTGTGGTCATTCAATAGTGGTGCCATACTGCGATAGACTTACGTCCTTGCTAATGGCGAGCCTGTCTCCTACCCCTTTATCTGTACAGTAAATGTAAAAAGCAGCAACTGATTTATAGCAGTAAACGAATCTACTTGCATACGTTTGACAAATGTCCTATTGCTACCGACGCAGTAAGATCCGTATGCATGTATATGACTTCATACCCTTTATTATATGGTTAATGTCTGGTTGCGTCGGTAATATTGAGCGTTGCGTATATCACACTATGGCAAAATACGTCTGTCTCATATAATCAAAATCAATTAACCTTTGTGCTCGCAAGGATTTGGGTTGCATCTGTCAAGCATTGTGCAGGCGTCGAATACAACTGCGTCGAAGTGCTGGTCAGGCGACAGAACGAGGGGATTGATATATCGACCCTCGATATACAGGAAACGCATACATCCTAGGAAACCTCGTCGACCATAAACTCCACCACCTATCAAATAGTGCTGGCCGGTCTCCATTGAGAAACGACGACTGGTAATAGAAGGAACGCGATCTGGGAAATCAAAGTGAGCACACATATCGATTATCAGATGTACACAAAGACTGACGCTGCGCAGTCTGGCAAGCCGAATGATATCATGATCCACTACGTAGCATTTTGTCTGTACATTCTATTGAGTTTGCATACATGCGTCTACGACTAGAAACGATGCTTTTGAGAACGTTTACCTGTCTGTTGGTATTCCTTGTAGAGCCTGCCATTTCCAAGTGTCATTTTATAGAACTTTGCGTAAATCTATGTGTTGTTCTCTTCAATTCAGCAACGTAGCATTCTTAACTATTGCTACATATGAGAGGTACAAGTTTATCGTCTAGTTAGTTTTGCTCTTTTGAAGACAAAATACATTCAAGATTCTTTTTGTCTAATGGCTCAATAATATACTATACCAATATGCAGCTCTATCCTGTTGTTTTGCAGAACAAGCATCGTTTTGTGCCATCGGCCGTCAGCGAGGTTTTCATCAAACGGAGAAAGGATGACTACTGGCGTGTTTTTACCCTGCAGTTCCACTTTGATCAAGCCCTGCCGGAGAGTAAGTATATATATATCGTCAGTACTATATCGCCTTTTATGAAGAAATGCCTAAGAAAGGCCTAGGTTGGCGGTACCTAGCCAAAGACATTATACCTACGAGCAAGTTTGAAACATCATATACCTTAGACAGCGCACAGAAATTCTGATGAACTGAGTTGAGCATCAAATAAGAATTTTAGCAAAAGATCAAACAAACCTTTTCCAAATAGACTAATACATGGCCTTCTCCGGAGAATTTATTGTACAGAAGCATTCCGTTTTCGTTGAACGTGCGAAAATCGAACGACGTGTTCATCTGCCGTTGCATATAACCATTGACGCGAATGTATGACGCGTCCGAAGCGAACGTCACCGGAATAACCTTAAAACACATCGTAACCATACCGTAATACGTAGTTTGGATAGGACATAATTTGAATAATATCTACTAGGTTGAGTAGAAAGTTTTGCTTGGGGCCAGCAAGTGGTGCTGGATCGGCTGAGCGTATTTAACTGAAGGTTCCCAGGACTATTGCTCTGACTGTCAGACGTATGCGCTGTTTTTCTCATTGAAGCGTTATCGCTGGAAGTTGTGTTCAGTTAGAGCTTAAAAAGATACGTATCCAACGTCGCTTTCTTCGCTAGGTTTTTTTATGCTAAAAAAAACTGCTGCCGGGATAAAGATCATTGTTTGCAACGTCGAAAGCAGTGAGCGTTACCGCTTGCCAGTTTCGGTTTGATCGTTTTAGAATCAAACATTTTACTTGAACAAGAACTCTACGCTTCCGACTCCCACAAGAACCGAACGAGGAGTGAATTGCGGGACCTGAACAAAATATGGCGCAATCAACACGAGAGAGTTATGAATGCCCCAGATGACTTTCGTTTGTATGTACCAGAAGAAACTAATGAAAGAGGTAAGTGAATCCTCAAGTACTAAATGAAAACTACAAAAAAAAAAAATATTTTACAACATACCGCTCGTTGTTTGCACGGCATGACAACGAATAATTTTTATAAAAGACCGTTACTGACGATGAAAGATGGATTTTTTATGACAGCTTTAAACACAAACCACTTGGATGCTGCGAACAAATAACTATGGTTAAGAGCTGCACCTTTGTCTTAAGTTTAAACGCCTAAAACAAGAACGGACTGTTACACTATTAATTACTCAAAGGAAGGAACTACTAGGGACCGTAACACAAATCAACTTCTCCGTCTGGCCATGAAATTTGCGGAAAAAGGCCTTGGACCGGCAAAGGGCAACACAAAGTGACACCGCTGCGTTACAACGCTACACTGCATTTTGATGTGATAATTCAGTGAGCTTTAACATATTTCCAATGGGAAACCCTGCCCCACCACGTATACAGCTCAAACATTAGTTTGCTTAATTTTTACTTTTTTGGTCAATACAACACAACCAGGAAAGCAGATAGCTTAGAACAGAGTTGGCTGAGATGTCTCCGCAGATGAGACAATGAACGGATCGCTCGTAGGGAGAAAAGCTTTACGGCTGCCAGAAAGATGGCTGAGAATCACAGGACGCGGCGGATACTACTTTGACTAAAATGCGTTCACAATAATGTGGCTAAAGAACAACGGGCCTTTTTGCTCAACCTAAAACAATGCCCTCGACTAAGCTGAAAAGGATAGGTTAAATCGACAGTGTCGGGTCATTCAAAACCCTAATAGCGACGTAAAAGACTTGGTAGGATTACCTGTTCGAATTGACAGGAATAGAGGGTCTCTCCAAAGATCTGGTAGTCCCAGCGTCGATTATCCTCCTTGATTTCTCGGATCACATCGGTCTGGTTGAAATAGAGGTTTTCTATGCAACCCGTAAAATTCTTCGTTACAACTACACCTTCTTGGCTAAAGTATGGAAGGCCTCCAATGAAGAATTCCCGATTGAGGTCTAATTTTATGCTATCTCCTTTAATGACCTAGCGATACAAACGAATAAAAGGCAATCACGTTACAAATAAGCGATAGAATTTGTCAACTGACGCTCCAAGATTTGCCTCATCGTGTGGCAAGAAATTGTCCAAAATTTATTCATTTATATGAATCTTACCTGTTGTATAAGGACTCTGTCAACGGAGAATGTGATATCGCTCTGATTTCGGTGAATTGACACATCATGCCAAAGGTTATCGTCTAAAAGGCTTCCGACCTTTAACGTTGTAATTTGTCCTAAAATGTATATATAGAAAATGTATAAAAACAAATACGTTTCGCTTATGCCAGTCCTGATTATTAAAAATATCATTAGAGAGACGAACACTTTTTACAGTAAGAAAGTGCCAACCAAAAGGCTAAAATATCCAACGAAGAATTGAGTGATCAACGACTGACCCATGAAGAAGCTATATAGCAGATCGTTTTTCTGTGTACAAAATTCCTATACGTACTGAGCATGTAAGTAACGCAATTATGTACCTTCACCCCCTAGATCGACATTAAGAGTTAGCTGATTTTCAACTAGCTGCAAAGCAAAGATATCTTTTTGCGTTCCTCTTGAATAGAGAAGCAACCCGTTCGGATGATTCGTTCGAAAACGGAACGAGAAACGATCTTCTAAGGAAGAGATGGCTCGTCGCAGTGCTTTCATTACGTAGGCCTATAAGCAACAAAATTTTGTAACATAAGAATTATAGAGTGCTTTTCGATTTAATATTTCACAATATAATAACCGACTGGTGGAACCATAGGGCATGGTATGTAATTAGCTAGAAAACAATTTATAATTAGAAAAACAACTAGTTACCGATTGTTTCATCTTCATTATTTTATACTAATTATAATTAACATATTTGATATTAATTATCAATATTAGTATTCATAATAGTCACTGAACTTATCCTCTGCTAGCGACACGTGCCTTCAAGCAATGGTAAATTTGTGCTGCGGACATTGCACAATGAAGTAAATAACAAACAGGCCACAAAACCCACTAGGGTGACCCAAATTAATGAACATGCTACCTGTCCGTCGAAGTTGAGCGCTTCAGCCTCGTATTTACAACCGACGAGTTCAACCCTCATCGAGATTCGATCGCGCCATCGCGTGGGATTAAGGCGAATGTATCTGTAAAGTATTTACACAATTAACACGATTATATTCGTGTGTGTGTGTGTATATATAAAGCCATAATAACAATGTCACAATGTTCGTAAATGTTCTAAAATAAAAACGGTATTATAATCGAAACGAGCTACGCTAACGTAGTAACAAGGTAGATTCTGATAGAACCTGTTTCTACTTATGCTATTGACGCATATGTTTAAAGATACGTTCGAAAGCTTCGATGTTATTGTTCCGAACAGACATCATTAACATACATTCATACGACACAGGTACATGCTGGGATACAATGGGACGTCGTTGTTAAAAACAGCACAAAACAGGAAAAGCTGAATCAACCGACCTGGCAATAATAGGAATGTCGAAGTAATTGATCACCGGAGAGTCTCCGTCTCGATTCGCATCAAACAATTTTGTGTTCCCATCCCTGTCTTTGTATTCCTGTTAACGTACAAAAAAAATATACATCTAATATACAAAAAAAGTGTTCGACTGCCTAAACGTAGGTAGGTTCCTGCAAGTCTCAAGTCCTATCCTAAACCACAGTGCTTCTAAAGGGCCCAATATGGCTAATCTTAAATGCTAAACTACTCATCATTGTTTCGAGATAAGCTAGCCACGGGCCGTCAAAGGAACAATCTGGCCGACTAAACAGTCACGTAAGCTTTTTTGAGATGCTACTAGCGAGAGAGCTTCGGCAAAGCCTCAGTTGGGCACTCACTTGGTAGTCACCGCCGTTATTTCCGAAATAAATTCGAAACTCTTGCACAAATTCCGAGGTATACTGCTTTCCAAGGGTCTCTACATAATGGACCCTTTTCATTTCTTTCATATCCACCTGCAAATACATGCGCATAAAATTCATTATATTTTTATCATCTTCACTAACAGTTATCTTAAAATGAAAGATGATGATGATAATATAGAAAGGCGGCACGATGGGATGTATTTTATAAATGCGCATAGCCTTACCTCACCTGAAACTATATCCGACAGCCCTGAACTAGATTAGATCCAATTTTTCTTCAATCGAAATTTAATTTTATACGTAAAACTGAATTTCGACCCCATAGTAGAGTCTGATACTGACAGGACGGTATGTTCAGAGTAGGGTTGTGTGTAAATTATACCAGATTAAGATAAAATTTGCGTTCTGGAAAAACTGATCAGGTGAAGCTTGCTAGACCTAAAGCCATACATTTTTGTTTCTTATAAGAAGTCCTATTTCAATATAGATCCAACTATATTAATGTGATCTAACATTTAACAGACGAGCTTAGAACTGTAAAAGGACGCAGTTCGTTTCATTGGGAAAAATCTAACGCATCCTTGTTTATCTACCGTGTGGCACGACCTTTACGGAACCCTTATTTTATAAACGCACGTGATATTCCGTCAGCATACGCACATAATAAATAGTCTACCCAGTCTACACCGCTCATAGGACTAGATAGTTCAATACACCATTCCTTATACAGTCCAAACTAAGCTGGCTTTGTTTCCAATAGATTTCTGCTATGCAATTGAATTGCTAATATTGGTATTTTGGTAATTTGACGGGTCCTAGGCGAAGGTATGTTTTCTCTAAAAGCTCAATCCAATGTATTATTATTATTACATAACCAATAAGGATGCCGATGCCAAAAGATCGAAAGTAAACATTTTCTACCTGAACCGCCCCTCATTCTACTAATGCTTTCTTTTTTTTTATGTAAAGTGGACCCCAGAACTCAAACTCGTCTGAATGTATATACCACGGAGGCTTTTAATATACGCCAATGAGACTGCAGCAGCAGCTCGTTTTTTGTTCGTACTCGTACAAACGAGTAACGAACAAAACCGGTAATATACAATAGTAAACAAAAAGAAAGAGAATACCAATGAGAACTAATAACTTTGTTTTCAACATGCTTTCAACATATTTATCTTCGGAGTATTTATTGCGATCTATTGCATACTATTCCCTGCTCACCGGTCACAAATGATACAGTGAGTACACACTTTATTCACGTAATGTATAATACGTATCCTTCTATTTTTAATTCTGCCTCTAACCAAAAGTTCTACCTGCTATTAGAAGTACACAAGCAACACTGCAATCAAACGAAAATGACATAACAGCATAAAAGAGTAACCAATCCACTTACCTCGATAAATTGTCCAAAATCAGAAACTCCGGCTGTCCAAGAACTGCCGCTATCCCTTACGGCTTTGTCAGGGCCACGCTCCAGATTAAGCTGAGAGGAAGCTCTCAGCTTCGACGAAGACACTAGTTCTTCATTGCACTCGTAATAGCCCTGTACTGGGCTTGCTTGTAAGTAAACTGCTAATACTACAAAGTGTACTGAATATTTCAGCAGAAATGTCATGTTGACTTTTTCTGTTGGCTGTAAAATTTGCTCACAACTTAACTCTTTCTGTTTTTGCCGTTTCGGACAATGTTGCTTCGTTTGCCATCGTAGCCGCATTCTCTATTTGTGACTCAGTATCGATACGGCAAGAAGAATACCACGGCGAGACTTCTGCGAAGTCCGGCCCTTTGTGCTGAAAAGGCGCTATTTCGCTATCTCTATGATTCAATCATAAGCGGAGTATGTATAGCGTAGACCGTTGCTGAATAAACACATCTGCCCATATACAAATACAGTCGATCGAGGCACAAGGTAGAAGTGTGTATATACATATGCGTATATATATACATTGAATTAAAATTGTGGACGGACAATGCTATTTCGCTATATGTGCAAAAATATGGCAAATATAGATCACAACATTTTTGGCGTCTCTCATTTGATCTTTTTTCTGTGAATCTAGTTTCTGTTGTCGCCGTCAATAGGGCCAGGCGCTAAACAACATAGAGTTTGGGGTGCTCGTTATTCCCGTCAATGGATGCCTAGATACTTATTAGATTCACGACCAAACTGCTACTCTTGAACCAGACAAACTTCCAGACAAAATAACAGAACGACCATCTGCGGATTTTCCAGATCCACAAACGCACGCATCAGTCAGACATACAACAGCACAACACGATCAAACATACAGTTGCTACATGTTATCACCACTTAACATATTTGTGTATATGTTGTCACGTCGTAACCGGAGAAACTCAGCAATCGTTCGTTAATGCTCGGAACGAACACCCCCCCCCAGAGAGTTATCAGATTCGGGCTTTCAACGAGCCCCGGCGAAGAGACTGTAGGTCAGGACACCGCACATTGTAATCCGACGGAACCCAAAGATCTCGTTCCTTAGCGATCTCTGCGCGCGGTCTCTTATGCGCTCGGTGTTAGAGAGACATTCACATTATGAGTGGACGCATGGAAAGTCTATGCAGTAACGAACTACAAATTTAGAATAGATCGGGCAAGTAAAGCGGTTTGCTTCTATTTTTGCCCAACCATTTCGTATACGCATGTGGAATACTTGCAGTAATAACTGTAGGTTACAATGGACGTTAAAAATAGCTAATTAAAGAGGGTAGATTTGTTTGGCGTCGACGTTGGCGCTCCGTCGGCTCGGCGTCATTCGTTGACACCGTGGGGCCGCGGCTGAGAGCCACACCGCGATATAGCAAATGCACAAGCGACGTGAAACGTCGCCAGATTCTGCTCTACAGCTAAGTATAGTGGCCGCAGCTCAGAGCGATAGCTGTGCCAGACTCTCAACCATCACAGTTACAACTGTTGCTACATGTATGCTAGTTAACAGTGATGTTGTGGAAATGGCGTTCGGTTGCCAAGGCAACCTCAGCGGCAAGCGCCGCGTCGCCGCAAACGGAATCCAACGACAAAGATACGAACAGCAGCAGCAGCGGCAACAGAAGCGCCAGCGACAACGACGACAGCGGCCGATCTGTTCGTTCGTTTGTCCACCGATCGAAATTTGTGGCGGCATAGGGCGTTGCTGCTAGGGATCCGCCTTACGTTCAAGTTAAGCTCTTCCGGTCGATGGACGCGCAATGTAAAGCCATCGGTCAGCCGATGCAGCTGGGCGCTTGGATCAGACCTGACCCGTCATTCTAGCACTCGCCGTTGACTGAACTACCCGACGCAACAGTTGCCGAGAAACGACATATAGCGTCTAACGCGAGTAAGAACTGTCTATATGTGCGTGTGTTGACGTTTGTACCGTTGAAGCGTTGCGGTGACTTCGGCTGCTGCTGCTGCTACTGCTCGTATAGCTGATACAGCCAAAGTCAGTGCCGGAAAAGTGTCGTGCCATCAATCGTACGTGAGTTGTGATTGGCATACTGTACTCGAAAGGTAGAAAAAAAAAAACCTAAGAAAGTTGTGTGCGAGCAGGCTGCCTTAATGAAAAGTGGTTAATTAACAAATAAAACAACAGGTCAAATAGAAGAACGTTCTGTTTCAAAACCTGAAAAAGGTTACAGATTCAGTAAGTAAACCTTTATCTGAGAACCGAAAAACGCATCGGGTGATTTGAGGATGACGACGCGCTTGAAAATCGCTGCTTGAAGCCAGTCGAAGCGAGTATTGATAGAATAGATAATTTTGCAGCTAAACGTGCTTCTGCAGGATTCAGAACATCGATGCTTGCATGTTCTATTGGAGACCTATTAATGTAGTTTTATCAATTCGAATTAAAGAGCCAAACCACAATGCCAGTGCATGTGTGTTTATACGTGTAAATGTTTTTCCGTCAATACTTCCGGATGCCAAATACGCGGCGATAAAAGATCTTGGTTCATTTAAACGATAGGGAATATTGGCCAAACTCTACGAACAACTAGAGTACAACCGATGAACCGAAAGGAAGTGTCCACAGGATAAGTCACCAGGCCACTATCGAAACTTTTAGGCCGGTCGAGTAACGGGCAGTGTGAGTATACTGCACGCATTGCCCGACGGAAGCCAGCTGTTAAACTTGGCCGAAACGTATCAAATTGTCCTTTGTAGAATTTTCAGAGCAAAAAAAGACCACTTGTTAATAGATCCTCTTTGCTTAAACTGGACGATTAACAAAGATGAACCCAAATCGAATAGCAGTCGGACGTCGGATGCTCTGAGAAGCTACTGAAAGCATCATTTCGCAACGTGGAAGACTGGCAATAACTTCTGTTGTAATCCTTACTTCTATAAAGAAGCAACCAATCCGTCATTGACGCATCTGGGAGCATTTGTCAGGGTCGAATGTATCGACTGAAACCGTCTCACCGGACTTTAAGGGAACACGTATAATCCTTCATCAAAACTATTTTACTGTTCTGTTCGAAAGACGTCAGACCACTTTTTACTCTTTACTAGAATCGGCATAAGTATTATCACAAGCTCGACTGCGGCTGCAACCGTCGAGCTGACCTTTTAGCTCACCCGGAAAGCTCTGACCAACCAAGTGCCACTGATATCAACGAAGACACGTTTGTAACGTCTGAAGGAACTGAGAGCATCGACCGTTTCTACCAAATTTCAAGCAGCTACAAGTTTGCCCCTTACAATCGGCTAGGCGAAGAATAACGCCGTAGACATTAGAATACTTTGAAGAATAGAGTCATGGGATGCTTTGGATGTCGAGATGGTCGGGCGGGGGGTATAATGTTTGCTCACGTAGGTTTTGTTGCAACGTTCCTTGCCTTTGTCACTCCCTACTGGCTCAAATCTGACTTCCGGGCGTACAGGTGTGTGTATTCTGTGGAGCTTCATTTAAGCCCCTGGCTTTGACCGAAATCTGCGAAGAATAGTTTTATGAATACCCCGATTAAATTTTAGATTTGGCCAATTACAGTAATGATTATGACCCAACTAACGTGTACTTAGGTCAAAAATATGATTGTAATCGTCGTTGAAATATTGCAAAATGTTGTGTGGAACGGCCGGTAACATTTTTTATTATGCATTCCGTAGTGCCCAGTTCCTCCGAACGGGTCTATGGGAAACATGTTTTAGATCGCACTCCAGCCCCGATGATCTCGAGCAGCGCAAGTTCTACGTGGGCTGTCGTTGGATTCTTACGTATGAATACAATAGATTACGAGACACCCTCGAATTACCATTCTTCGTGTCGACACAAGTAAGTTATCTTAAAATTTATGCCTCAAATAACGTAGTTATCTCGATTTCGACCCCGTAGCCGGATAGCCGAAAGTTGAAGAGATAACTCGAAGGATACCAATTTTCATTCGAAAAATTGTTATTTTCGCTACGAATGAACGAGCACGACTATGCCGAATATCGTTTTAACAGTATAGAAATCACGAAAGACAAAGAACATTATGTACATTTAAGCAGAGGCCCGTTGTTAGAAGAGACAGATACCGTCAATAAGGTATCTGTCTCTTCTATATGAACCTCGATAGATTCCGTTCGATTTGTAATAAGTAAAATGGTTATTTACTATCGATCAAATATGTCCACACGCATCGCCACTAGTAAAAGTGGGCTGGTTATGGCAACGCATATGCTTGTAGGTGCCTTAACATATAAAGCCGTATTTTAATAATAAAGCTTTACGAGAATTTCGATTACCCGAAACGTACACGAATTATACTAACGGATAAATGAGACGGTGGGCAAATGATACGGGGGATAGATCGCGCTCAATGCTTTGACCAAAGAAACACGGGTGCATATAGCGATCAACGATTTCATCCCAACAAGAGCTCGACTTTGTCGGTATAATTACACAAAACAAACTATCTGTCTGTAGGGGTTCTGCGTCGCAGCAGCGAATTAGGCAAGCGGCTGTAAGTAGAAAATCGATCTCAATAGGCGGTTTTTACTGACTAACTTGTTTCTGCATAGCGCTACCTCAGCGATTTTCGTCAATACAGAATTTACCATCGAATGTCACGTAGTTCTACCTTGCCATTGAGTGTCGAATCGGTCTATGGACAACCGTCTACGATACCGTTTCTACGCAAATGGTTCTTTCGAAGAGATTTCTTGTGTTAGTGCAGCTGTCGACGAGATTTACTTGCTTCGACCCATAACCATGTTGACATTTTTTCAATACGGTCTTTTTTTTTTTGAATGAGAAATAGAGCTATTGAACCCGCCAGGCCTTTCGCGGTCAATAGCAGAGTTGACCAGATCATTTCCTGACGTTTTGTTTCACACACCCACGCGTTTGATTTAGTTAACTCGCTGAATCCTAGTCTTCTTTAGTTTGTGTTCGAGTAACCTTTTCAGCCATACATACTCGTCGAATTTATTAATCTTGTAGGGTACTATATAGCTGCAATAAACATTTTTTTATGTCGTTTTGAATTGTCGTTGTACATCGAGGCTCTTGACGAACCTGCCCGAGTTGTTTACGAAGACCGTCTTATACGGGCCGTCAATAAATGTCTAACGGGCCTGTTCGAACGGGAAGCTACAAATCACATGATTGCTACACTTCTTTGCGGCCCACTGTTCCCTTACGAGCCTTCGTTGCTTTGGCCAATCTTCATTGACGCGGGTGCCACGGAATGATGTAGATCTCTTGCTGCGAGGTCATAGGTGCTTACATGCTTGGCATACGCGCGGGAACCTAGACGTTGCTTCACTGTTTTTGTGGGGAATGACCCAAAGTAGTGCCAAGGTTTGCTCTTCGTATGTTTCATGGTCTGGCACATAATTTCTAATACTACTTAACAATCTTTCGTACTAGACGATTTCTGTTGGTTTCAATATATGTCTGACGTTGTCGCGTGTCATGTGGGAGGACAGATATACTTTTAGCGCAGACTGTCAGGTTCAAAGTAATTTGTTGTTTCTATTAAAACCGGTAATTTCATTCGGCTTTCCTCAATCAGCTTTCACAGCCCGTCTCGACATGCGATTCAGAAGACGCGTCCTTTGTGCACAAGTTCAATCAGACGATGTTTTGCAATCGAAGTTAGCGTGATGCATTCTGAGTTGTCGCCGGCTCTATTATGTGCGTCAACCGTTTGCCTTCTTCTATTCAGACTTGTTCTCTCCGACAAATGCCGGGAACTATACCGAACTTGGGCACGATAAACAATGCAGCTTTTTTTTCTTCATCGAAAATATCGCGATACATTCGTAAGGTTGCCTCTTACGTACTCGGTATGTTCTTCTAAATGCATTCAGATAGCTCTAGGCTAATCTACTTCAATGTGGGCGAAATCTCTGTGGCTGCGGGGGCATATGTTGACCCGATTGGCAACAAACCGTAGTGGAGTTAAAGGTAATTGACATGAATACGATATGAATTACGTCAGTGATAGCTATGTAATAACTTAGCTTTTGACAATTTTTGAACTCTTAAAGATTTTATGTTTCACTTACTTTATTAACAAATTACAAATACAAGACCGCGTCAGTATATCTATGCCCAAACTGGAGTCATCCCAGCGTCGAGTTGCCGACGCGTCCGCCTACTCTATTCAGTGCACAAGAAGATCCGACCGTAAACAGAAACGCTTAAAGTTATCTTTGTGTATACGTAAATTGTGGTCCAAGCGTGCACGTTCCTATAAATAGGATCGTTTTTGTCCGAATAGGTATCTTGTTGAATATCTTGGAAGGATTATTTTGTTCCTGGTTATTCACACTAGCCAATAGCCATAACGCTTTTCTGATAGGGTCTTAGTTTGGATATCGTATAGGATAGTGTATCTAACATATGCGTTATTATTAGACAAATTATCCATCATAGTTATTATAACTAGTTCATATCTTGAGAAATTGTAAAACTTTTATTTGGATTGTGAGTGAACTTGGAAGTTTGGTTATTGGTGTTCTTGTCATCGTAACTTTCTTTATTTTGCAAAGCTCCGGCTATTGTTCCATTATCATGAATCTGATGGTCCCTTACGTGAGTGTCGAGCTTCCAGTCATCGTGGCGGCTACTACGATCGAAGACAGGGTAGATTCTATAGGATATATATCAATTTTACTCTGGAAGTTCGAATTCTGATCATTTAAATTTGTCTGTTTAGGCATGAAGCGCACTGGAAATCATCACCAATTAACTACTACCCTTATCCCTGAACAGTTCGTTCCTTAAACCGTTACGTTTCGAAGTTGTTTCTATCTTGAATAATGAACTGTGAATAGCAGCCAATAGATCTATAGAGGTTTAAAGTTCACGAGGGGGCATTGTGGCGTACGACTCACGACGGTAAAGTTCCGCACGTATGGATTACTGAATAAATAATTTCCTGTTTGTTCTGTGACATATTCGAATATATCTGTTAGACTGAGCTGTTCCGAGAGTAATATTAGCACCTCAGATGCGTTAGTTTCCGCAATCCGCCTATACGAAATACACAGCGAGGAAAGACATTCAAAAATCTATTCGGAGTGAAAGCATACAATTGAAGAAGAAAAGTCATAGAGATTAAAGTATATTTTCAGTGGTCGTAGTTGAAATTTTTGGCGGAAATGTCTACGGAATTCGCCTTTGGTAGTTTTATTGTTTAGGTATGGGTACCTCATCTTTCTTGGCGATTCACGATATATAGGATCGTGTCCGCTAAACTGGCCAGCGGTTGTATAGTTGAGCACGTCTCTAAAAATTTTCTACAGCTTAAAAATCCACGCTGCCTTATTCAATACTGTAAGAAATCTATCGTACAGAATCGTAAGGTAGGTATTCCCCAAAATAAAAATTCCCTGCTTTTGCCTATACGTGCCCATTGACTTCTACGCAGGCACCACTTTTACGATGTTGAACTTATCGATAAGAAGTTGCTAGGTACGCCTAAGGAACGATGTCAAACAAAGCATTTTGAGTACTTTCAATATGCTCTGCTAGAATTCGGTATCTTCAGTGTGTGATATCGCACGATGCGTTTGTCCTTGGCTAAACTTCTCTAAAGGTCTTCAAGGCAAGTGTTATTCCTTAATGATAAAGGTCTTTTCTATGAATTGTTTGTTGAACACGATTGCTTGTAACGATATCATCATTGCATTTATTATCATTAAATAATAACGGGATCTAAATGTCATTTTCCATATTGAAAACGTTTCCGCGTGTATTCCTACGTGGGCTATCGTCGTCGCAGGTGTTCTATACGTTCGCCTTCACGGCACAGCTAATTGCCTCGATCGGCTTGATCTCTATCTACGTTTGCTTTGACCAGACGATGGAGCGGAGAATTATTCGGTACTGCAATATTCTCCTGACGTTCGCTTTTCTCTGCTCTACCATCGGTAAGTAGTAGAAATCAGCAGCTACAGCTAGCAGTACATAAATACAATCATATGAATCGTCTATAGTTGTCAGGGCTTTTCGGAACTCAAGTTACTCAAATAGGGTACAGTGTCAATGTAACTTGGCATCACCTTTTCTTGCGTAACACAGATAATTTAGGCCTATCCAGGTGACAGAAAAAAAATCATCTGACATTGGCGTATCGCACAACTAATTATACAGATATGTAGCAATGGCACTTAGAGTGGTTCTTGTGGTATAAGGTGCTCCCTATGCGAGATGGAAAATTAATGCGGGTTTCATTTTATTTTGGAGGCCGAGTGTTTAACAGCGTTAGTCTGCAAGATGATACAGCAGTCCAGCCTGAGCAGACAACCAAGAAAAAATGTTTTTAGGTGTTTAGTGTTTTCACAGCCATCATGGAGCAGAAATCGTGGCTTTATCCAGTAAATAAATAGAAGAAAGAGAGTGTTCTTGAGACGTCTTAGATAGTAACATGGGTGTCACCGGACAGTGCCAACATGCACGGCGATTTACTACCTTAGATCTGAGTTAACTGTGATACTTTATCCAATCGATAACTAACCAAGAATATAACTCCCTACTGCGATTTTAGTGCCGATTACCAATAAGGGAAAAACATTGTTGATTAATTCGCTAAAAGACAGCCATCGATAGCGGTGCTATTTTCAGCCTAAACTCCGCCAAGTATTTCAGTGTCCATTCTGGGATAACTGTGCAAATAGACATATAGGCTATTGTGTGGAACCCAGTCACACAGATCGGACAATTGGATCTGGGGACTGACGCTAGTCCCCGTCAACGCTTTCTGCCCAGATATGGCCGCTAGCAAATAAAAAGAGTCGGGCCTGTTGTTTATTCGTTCGATTGATGAATAGCGTTAGAAATGTCTTTCATATACTTTTTTTAGCGGTAGCGGTATTCGGCGCACACGCAAATCAGGATGGCTGGATGCCAGATCCGCTTCATAACTACCTGTCGTGGTCATACGCAAGTGCCGTAGTTGGAGCCTTCTGTCAGCTTATGGCCGCAATTTGCCTACAGGTATTGACATGTCGAGTAAAAAAGTAGGCCAAGAGGTGTATATCTTTTATTAACGTCTTTTTCAAAGCATTATGACACTTTGCAGCCATCAAAGCAGTGTTGTGTAGGAGGAATATAAAGATTCGACCGGTATGAGAGATTCGTTACTGAAATATAACATATGGACACCGTTAAGGTACTGAAAGCTATCAACGAACATGCTTAGTTAAGCTTTGTAATAAGTTGTTCCAATGCGAGATGCAGCACGGAAGCACCACGTAATTTTTTGCGCATATCCTTTGTCTATTTCAGGTCGATTCTCGCCATATAGTCGACGGTGATACGAAAATGGAAAACCTCCGCACGTTCGGATAGGTAGACTCACTTTCAAATTGCCATGTTTTTTCGAAGTTATTTGACCAGCGCCCCAGCATTCAACAACGAGTCGTAAGACATACATTATAATGCCAGATTAGAAAATTGTCCTAAAGAAAAACGATGTATTCCCAATTGGACAACTTTTTAGGTCTACTTATGCGCTTCGTTATCGTCCTAGGTACTCCTTCGGGTACTGCTCTCAACGACAGTGTACACATATGATTTAACAACGGAGATATAAACATGAACGCACTGAGCTACGTCAAGTCAAGCATCGAATTGTGTTAAGTGTAAAATAAAAACGATCATTTATGTTGTATATTAATGAATCGATGTTCAACTATATGCACATATATGCGGTGAGGTGCTGATTTATTATACGTTAGGATTGAAGCGACGACAAATGGTAGGCGAAAACAAAGCAGGAATAGCCGCTGATCATAACATGAATGTACAATATAAATATTTAATATGTGTAACTTATCACGGAAACGTACTGCTGTACGTACGTTCATAGCATCGGCGGTATTGGACAATAGGTGTGCATGATGGTGGGCCATATAGGAGTAGCGTCATCTAAAACTATGTTACAGATAACGCATCAAATTATTTTTATATAGATAACACAGATGTTCTATTTATATGTTTATCAACAACAAACTTATTTAATAAAAAGCAGTTATTTATTCAATATTACAGTGTTAAATGTATTCATTGTAGAAACAGAAAGCAACGGGGACATTTGCCAGAGGATAGAATCAAGAGCCAGAATCGAGGTAGCAAAAATCGAAGTGTCAAAATTTATTGTTTCAAGATATGGGACTACGACTCATCAAGAACAGCCCTATGATAATCATCGACATATTGGTTACGAGTACGACAAATGTAAATTGCTTGGAGATAGTTTTCGTTAAATCGAAGCGGACACGAGCGATATGCTTGAAAAGAAAAGCGTGGATACTTCTCTGTAGTCATGTCGTAGATGCGTTTTTACGTTCGTTTGGTTTTAAAGCGTAATGTATTTTCTTTTCGTCCAATTTTCGTCGTTTCGTCTTTTAGACTTCATTTGGAAAAGGCCTCGCATGTTTAAGGTAGATGCAAGCAACAACGAAATACCACTTGCTTGGAAATCAAGTATAGACAATAACGTTTCGGACCTCAACGATGCAACCTTATAAACAAAGGACTAGTTGTCGATCAACGGTACCACTTTAACTGGATATTCATCGTAAAAATATAAATGGCGGTCCAATGAATATCGGTCATCGATGACATGGGATGCATGGAACGTGAAAGCATGTATCACTTTGCAATAGCGTATTCAACATAGGGAGCAGTGCCTTTCTTGGCATAGAAACAAATGCAACATATGGGAATAGCACCATTATAGGTATCACTGACCTGTAGCGAGGAAGAAAGACGCGCTTGCCGGTTCTCAGCATCTCACGAATGATGCCTCTAGTCTCGACCTCATGCGGTAGGCTTACAAATATTGACACGCTGCAAACAAAGGTGGCATAAAGTATGCCATAGCGACATTTAGAATTCGCTTTGTTCTAGCTAACTACTCATTTATCTTTCATCAACAATCGACCAAGGCATATCATGCTATGCCACATGCCCCATGCTGGCGAAAAACAATTTATTAATGTTTTAATTGAATCCGAATGACTTTGTGTACGGTACACAGCGTATAGGAAGTAAATGCCTCTATATATATATATATATATATAAACACAAACTAAGTTTCTACTTTCTAAGGCTGTAGAGCCACAATATTTACTGCTCTTCTTTACTACGCCATTTGCATTGCGTATATCTATCTAAACCAATCCTTTGTAATTATTTACAAGACTATCCTCATCTTACGCGCACACTTGTGAAATCCCGTGCAATTCTAAAGAGATAAAGACGTACTAGATTACAGTTAAGGAAGATGGAAAAGAATCTCTACTCTAACGCACGAACTATAGCCGAACAGTCAGCGCGATCATTTTGAAAATGTTTACGTTTGATAATTAGTGTTATCCATTTGTTTGCAATCGCTAGTGTCCACGAGGCCCTAAAATATGCAAAAACAGAGCAGTCAACTTACCTTCGAGCTCTTTGAAATGCTTCCAATGCTCTTAGCTTCTCTATCACAATCTGGGACTGTGCTGCAATATCAGCCGCGTCGAGAGCCTTAAGTTTCGCCTTAATCGTACGCCTAAGGGCAGTTTTCGCCTGTGCCAGCGTGGTGGCCATATTTTTTGCACTGCGATTTGTCCGACTCGACCCACTCGAAGTGAAATGAGAGTTACTGCACTACCTTTGGTAAGCAAAGATCACAACAGATGAAACAACCGTATGACCTACCACAGTGAAGGAGGTTCTGTTTGTGGAAAGAGCGTTTCAACTCATTTTTAGGCGCGGTGAAAGGCCGACCTTTTACGGGGGGGGGGGGGACACTAACCGGATAAGCTTACACAGCGACAATCCTTCTCTGCGCGTTTGACACCAGATGGCGCCAGCAACAGAAGGCAGATTTCAAGGCGATAACGTTGGAGCGTATTCACAAGCTCGCTTTTGATAGACCATTATGGGTCTTCACTCAATGCTAGATAGCGTACGCCACTGGATGCGGGTATTTCGAAAAATCTGAGCTATATCTCCCGTCTCGAATTTGTTAGACGACTACGTTTCTAGCAATTACCCAAATATGTATACCAGAACTACAGAAGAATAACATGAACGAATATATTACCTAATCATAGTAATATATGTCAATGTCCTTATGGGGCACAACATTAGTACATGTATATATCATAATTTGATGATATGGTACAATCAAGAGAATATATATAACATCAACTTATAGTTTGCTAATACTTCACTGCAAACGTTCATTCATGACCGCTTTGGATTAGAACGAGCTATTTTTGTTCAGGCAGTCAGTTATTACCGACCTCGTAGACAAAAAAAAAAAAGAACGCTTCAGGCTTATCGAATTGGGCGGCTGGTTACGCCTAGAGGAGTTGATCGATCATTTTGGAAAGCCAGAACACGTTACCCGACGACAGTTTTGCCCTAACCCACGTACAGGCACTAGAGGCCTATTTTTTTAGCGTAAGTTTCTCTTACGTGTTTCTATTACATTAGGAAGCGCCATCTATATGTTCTCCTATGTATGTCTACACCCATATTTGAATCTACACCACCACGTATTCCTAATATTTGTTTCTGAGACATTCTAAGGAATAAGTTAATGTTTGAAACCCAAGTAATTTATCAAAGAAAGAAAACATCAGTTCAGGATCGTGTACGGTCGTTACGTTTGCTGCTTTTTTCGTCATAATCACCGCGCAATACGTGCGGGCTGCTCGTTTGGCTCCTTCACCTTCCTTCCGTTTCATTATACAGCCTTTTTTTTTTATCTCTTGTAAAATAGTTTTCCGTTGAAAGAATCAATTCGTAAGGTAATAATTGAACAATTCAACAATAAGCTTCTTGCATCGACAGCGTTTTGTGTCACACGTCAAATTAACAAGATAGTTTATGACAAGCACAACTCCTGTTATTTGGGTTTATAGGATAGGCTTGTAGTAGAAGCTGAGGTCGATCGAAACGGCGGACCTGTCATGCTGTATGCCTTCATCGCAATAAAACTATAGACAGAGCAACAACATTAACCCTGGTAGTTGCTATGTGCAATAAGTTTACCGCAGCAGTTATATAACGACAAACAAACGATAACTGACGATTAGGGCTGCAATTGAAGACACATATTGCAAGTATGAAACTAATTCAATCTGCTTTGCTGATAGGTTTGAGCATACCTCTTTCATCTTGGCCTAATAAGATTTCAAGCCCTGAAAGTTGAATAACCCAATACAACTTTTGTACCACACCTACAAGTCGTATGATCGGGGCAAAAAGGACTACTTCTAGAATAGACTTGCGCACCGTATCAGTCACATATTTATTGAAATTCTCCTACATCCTGCTAAACCCAGCAAAGATTCCAATATGAAAAGATCCAGTTGGCATTAAGCGCGCCTCGCGGTTTCCCCCCTCAAGAGAGCGCTGGTGAGCACCAAAAACATCGCACAGACCCGCTCACGTTTCCCGTCGAAACTCTGTCAGCACCAAATTTTCATCGACGTCACCATGTATTGTATGCACAGCGTACTTGCTCATGGCAATGTTGACACAGACGTGGACAGGTAGTCGCGTAAGGCACAGCCTGATTCCTGTAGTAATACATATAGGCAAACTCATCACAGAAGCTTCTCAGCTCGTTAAGCTTTTGTTGCATGTAGAACATCATTGCCTCCCAGTAAAGGTTTAATTCATCTCTAAGATAGTCGAACGGACGAACGAAGTCGTACTGTGTCCTGAGTTCGTGCTCTACGTGGCTTATCCGTATTCGAAAATCACTTAAAAATTGCAAGAGAAGCGCAAGCTCATTGCGTACTTTGCATTTGCACAATTTATACCATACATAGAGCATTCGTAATCTATATTTGCAGTATGCGAGAAGATTCCTGATTGGGTTAACTAAGACCGGGGGAACATCGTTGGTAGTTTTAAGGCCAAAATATCGTAGCTTGCATATGTGTCCGTCCTGCATCTTTTCATCTGGTATAATAACGTGCTAGAGGTCCTTAGATTTACATTAATGTACTGTCGTTTGTAGTCCGCTGTTCGCATTCAACAATACCTTTGTTGCGAATCTACCATATTGAGCTTTATCAGCTGTATAGTCGATAACTTCGTTTTTGTGACGCAAGTAAAGGAAGGATGCTGGATAGGCTGATCAGAATTGTTATTGCTACTAAATTAAGTGCTTTGTAAAGCAATTCAATGATTTATAGGAAAGAGTTGCTCGTTACTTAAACTTAAATATGAGAATCGTAATATTCTTGGCTTATTTTTGAATTTGGTATAGCTTAATCTGTATCCAGAACAGAGGAAAACTCCTTGGATTAGACAAGTAGTGAACTTAAGCATGTATGACAGACCCCTGACTTATAACTTAGGTATCACCTAACAGCGACCACTCAAGTTCGGACTGTTCGCTATTTTTTGAAGAGTCGCGTACGTCTCTAAGCTCGAAGCTCCTCTTTCATTTACTCACCCGATTCCTCCTTCGAGTATCATAAAACAAAAAAAGAAGCAACAACAACAAAAACAAAAACAATGCAATGTAACTTTAAATCTATTCACATAGCTAATTTTATTATTTGGCACACTAGAATTTACCTGGTTAAATAGGAAAAATATGACTTTTATATGTATAATTCGACGTGGACACGTTTGGCCTGGTGCTACATAGGGCAGCCGTCCGATGCGATGCTAACGCAGTTCTGGCAGAAAAAAAATCCAAATGCTTTTCCCGATAACCGGCTCCGTAGAACTCGGTAATTATTAAAATAGCCACTATAGTAAATAACTAGATTTTATCTTAGACAAAATACTGGCTTCAGACATATATCCCACTTTAGCTTCAATACGTAGTTGATCAGTTTTTTCAGATGAAATCTATGTGTCCCGTGACGAAGTGCCGACTGATTCATTAGACTGAAGCTGGTCTGCCAATGGCACCTTTTAGTTCACTTGCTGTTTGTGCAAGCAATATATCAGCAAGGGATGAAACTAGCTCAATGAGTATTATTGACACTATGAACCGAGCAAATGTACTTGACAAATGGCGTCTATTAGGGAAAATTTGTCGTAAGCATGATCTAAACATGAAGACTATGAACAAGCCGTATCAATTTTGCACCGGAAATCCATTGGTTTCAACTACCGATACCGACTTCCAGAGGAAAAACTGTTCACAACAATGCTGACCTTTGGCCTCTGACGGGCTCACAAGGACTCTGACTCATGTGAGAAACCTGAGGGTCTATATCTGTCCCTTCTCCGCTTTCTTCTAATTATGTGACAGCTGTGTCCGACAGGCCCAGGTGCAAACATCGCCCCGAGAAAGCATCGTGGTTAACGTGTTTACGTTTGAAGCGTTGAGTCACGTGGTGATCTGGGTTCGAAGCCCGGCACACGCTTCGTTTCCTGGTGGAAGTTACGCGTCTGCTGCACTGGCTAACGTCAAATTCGGAGTATTTAATTCTAGTTGTGAGTGTCAACATACGTAGAATGCAGAAATCTTTCTAGATAGGCACTTGCGTTCTAATGCTGTTTTTTTTTAGAGCAAAGTTCGCTTGTTTTCATTATCATCTATATATATTTAAGCCGGCGGGCTACGCCTTGCATTGTAGAATTCAAAGAATTACCTAATATACGCCTAACATAAATCGACTCGTTGCAATTACCCTGTCCGACCTATTTGCGGTTGTAATATGTTCGTCAGAGACCTATATATTGGCTTTTGGTGACTTTTCAATAAGGTCATCATGTTAGCTAATTGACTGTTCCTGAGACGTACGTGAATGACATGGATTGATGGCCGCACGCAATTCAAGCGACCTTCAACCATGGCGACTGACAGAGTCGGTTAGCGTATTAATTTTGGTTTTCAAATGTCATCAAGGCTTGTTCTTTAATCTTCTTTTTGATCTAATGTGTTTTAAATGAAGATTGACTTTGCTTCCGAGACATCGCTAAGGTGTAAAAGTGTTCGTCCTTCTTTTTTTTAATGAGTAATTGAACATATTAAGCTCTAACGACAATACCATATACATTTTCTTAAATTTTATACATTTATATTGATGTATATTTATGTTTTCATATGTCGCGTTAACAAACAGCTACTCACAATATATTGAATATGAATTCAAATGTTTGAACTTGTCTCGATTGGCTTTTGGGACGTTATCGAAACTTAAAGATTTTTTTATGTTGTTATTAATTTTTTTATAACAATATACTTACATCGATGAGGATTTTTTTTTCACGAAAAGCAATTCTACAAGGCACTTTAAGTTATTCAATTGACTTTCGGCATAAATTCGGTCCGAGAAACACTCAAAGATAGTACCAAACGTATCCCGTTGATATTGTGGAAGGATATTAGATTTATACTGCTGGCCGTACGATTGCAATAACTCGACTGGAGTGCCACCTGTAGGCCTCGGTCCGCACCGATTAAACCTGATCGTCGTGTCGAAATTAACCCAATAATTTCCTATACATTCGGAAATGTACATTTGTACCATTTGGAGACGTATCAGCGCGGACGACGCTGAAGGTTGTCTTCGTGTACCTTAACGGTGGTGGCGTGTTGTTCTTAAGCGAGAAGAATCGAAAGAGAAACGAAATACTGCTAACGTCAGTCTGCGACCGTTTTTCTAAGGAAAGAAGTACTTGCCTTACATAGCAAAAAGCGGCCAAATCCGATAACCTTAAGGGTGTATATTTTCGGCCTGACTTTCGACAGACGCAAACGTGTAACTTTTTATAAATTCACATGCACTAATGCAAATGTTACAGTTAGTAGATAGTGAAAGGTATTTGTTTTGCCGTTATTTTACTTGTAGTATTTTAATTCAATTATCCAGCGGATAGCACCTCTTATTGGTCACTTTATGGGTTATGTCTAACCCTTTAGAACTGTCTAGGATTGCATCGTTACCGCGATCGGTTTAACAGAAGAACTGGAAAACGTTTCCAAACGGAAGAGGTATGCTCGTTTAATTGTGACGTACATAATGGAGAAAAATTGCCCGAATTTTTACTTACTTTTAACCTAGTTATTTTTTACAATGTGTACATTGTTAAATTTTTGCATATGAATGACTCTCTAGTCTCATTTTCCTTTCAATTGCTATAATCGAACTTGAATCAGCTCTTATTATAATTGAGTTTGTAGATTATCCGCGCAAGCTTACTTCGTATGCCAAAGAGGGCGCCAGCGTTTCCTATTTATTTGGCAATCCCTTCGCCCCATCAGCCAGCCTCCCTCACCTCATCATTATTGAAGTCACCACCAGCATGACGAGAACTATCCATTAAAATCCGCGCGGACCAAGTAGGCTAGTCATTGATTGTTTTCCACGTTTCCGCTAGTGTACGCTAATACTGACAGCGTTATTATAGTCGATGCGTTTTTTTCTTTCGTTTGGCCAGTCGCAGCATCGCCCAGCTACGGCCAGCGCAGGTCGAACGTTGGCCTCTTCGTCTCTTACTCGACACGTTGTTCGTCCCCTCGCCAGTCCTTCTTACTCTCTCAGTTTTGCAGCTGATCGCGGGTACTCTCGTGCGAGTTCGGCGGCAGACTCTTCCGTCCGTTGGCTATTTGGGCAGCAAGCCTGTCTTCTTGAATGGCTCTCGTCGACCGATGGACCAGCGCACCGACACGCATCCATAGAGGAACCGACGTCACACAGCCGGCGTTCTTTATGTATTAGAGTCTGCTCAGCGACAGGCAATGGGCCGAAAGGCTCGATCTTTACATGCTTGCCGTGGCTTGCCGCTACTTGGTTTAAGTGATCATTGTGAGCTGTACTCTTCATAAGTGCCTTTGCTTCACCACCACCACCAACAGCAGTAGCAGTAGCAGTAGTAGCAGCAGCAGCAGCAGCAGCAGCTTCTATCAGCTCTAGAATCCCCCGGCAGAGACTAGAGCTACTGCACATACTGCCGCGATATTGTTCCGACGGCTTTCTAGTCGTGCATTGAGCGTTGAGGAAACCCAGCCTCAAAAGTCTGTAGCGGCAAGCGCAGAGCGTGGGGTATCTGTTGGGTGTGGGTTCTAGCGTTGCCTCTTTACACAGGCAAAATAGTATGGCAAAGGACATCGTATGTGTTTGTGGTTAATCCCCTGCGCAGCCTGTCACAGTGGATTGAGCGCCTTTGAGCTTCGCGTGCGAGAAACTGGGTTGATCCTCTGACTAGCGCCGGAAACACGAAAACATCAACAATATCCACGCTGTGTCCTCGGCCCTGCTGAGAGATCCGAGGACAGATCAGAAACATCGGACGACGTATGTAACCATCTATAACAATGTTAACACGGCAATGCCGGCCGTGACCAAGAAGCAAAATGCGAACGACGCCCGGGCTCAGTGTAGTGAGTGTTAGTGATACATGTAGCCAATATCATATGTGGAGTCGTTAGGTAAGACACGCGGCAATATTTGATCACCACAGAACACATTCGTATTTTGTGAAGGAATTATTGTATTGGACGCAGGGTATCAAAAGTTTGCTTTTTGGCTTCGTCTTTAGTTAATCCCTTTTTTTTTTCTTCAATAGCCGACATTCGGCTGCTCATTCTATGACGGACCTCGGGACAGCTGAGTAGCGTTAGCTTTAGGACCCGCTGAAAATGTAACTCAGTAGGAAAAATAGAAGAAAATCGTACGCTAATACGAATGAAAATATTCATCGCTGTTCCCATTGTTTGGATCCGTGCTACTGAAAAATCGAAACGTGTCGCTTATTTAGTACGAACCTCGGTCATGTCTCACGCTTATCAGGTGAGCAGGACAACTGTTGGCACTGCACGCGCACGACGTAGTACTACAATCGAGAACCAGCTGATCGCTCATGCAACGCGCTGTCTGAGTCAGGCAACGCCTAATTTAGATGCCTATTCGTAGTGCAAACCAATCGTCGTCACCAGCTAACTTCAATAACAGTTGGTTAGGGAGATGTGTTGCCTATTCGCGAGCGTTGAAAGAGACCTATGGTACCCAAAGGTTGTATCGGTGTAATGCTTGGCCTTGTGACGCTCTCAGTTAATTTTCGTAGGAGCGGTTTTTGTTCAAAGCTATTTCTTACAACGAAAAGCCCGAAAGTAAGTTTCGTAATTGTTCCTTAAAACGTACGCTTGCTATAGTAGCGTCTAAGGAAACATATATAGTTCGAACACGTAAAAAGAGTCGTTGTTTATAATATAAGGGTTATGGTATCAGAGTCTGGGGAGTTAGACGGCCCCGGAAACGGAAGCTCCAATTCGATATCCGGGGAGCTGTGGTGTGTCTTGATATTCTTTTGATATGGGGTCGAAATGCTTATCTCTCAGATTATTGACGTCGTCAGGCTTTTGTATTTGCCCTTGGAAGCAGTTTGTAGATATCCTTGTCCTTGAATCCTGAATTCCTTTTTAGCAAAAAGAAAAAAAAAACCATAGTTTACTACTACTTTTAGGAGTGTAATTATTATAACAGTGTTTAATATAACTTATTTTATTTGTTCCCTATAAATGGCGCTCCAAACTCGTCGGGGCTGAACTACTACTATTGTATTTTTCAAATGATATCCGGCAATCAACAAAACAGTTCCGATAGCCTGATAACTTAAAGTTGGCCAACAACGCTCCAAACTTCCTCAGTACAGAAAACGCCACGGCTTGAACTTGCTTCATATGATTTCAATTAATTCAAATATAGTAGTTCCAATCGATTTTTCTATTACAGTTAAAAACGATATTATACTAATTATACAATTCAGAAAAGCTGATCTACAAGCAACGTTCAGCTGCTGTTATAATATGGAGGGAAAGAGAACAAAAATAAGGTATCTTGGTCTCAACTCTAAAAGCTCTGGGTTCGCGTGAAAAAAAAAGGGCAATCTGCAATATGATTCGAAATTTATATAAGAATATCTAAGAGCATTAAATAAATCCATACGTTTTCTACACGGACGGCGGAAATTATAAAACATTAATTAATTCACCCATAAGATAAAATTGCAATCAAGACAGTGGTGCGATAATAGGTCATTAGGATCATCATTAATTTTTGTACAAGAAACAAAAGTCCACAAATTAAACGATATCTAAAGGAAAAAAAAAAAAACATTGTTTTCAAGTAAATATCTGCAATTTATGTTATTTTGAATAGCGAATTAGGAGGCCTCTGCAGATCTACAGGAGAGGATAAGGCAAGGGAAGATTACTTCCACCTTACACATAATCCGTATCACATTTGAATATGGTCCGCGTCAGAAAGTTTCATCCTTTGACAAAGCAATATCAATATTGTGTACGGCGTAGGAGATAGTGCTGGTATCGTAACTTATTACTACCTGTAAAAATAATGAATCTGCAATTTTGCTGGTCGCAAACAATCCATTAGCAAACGTTAGAGGAAGCGTCTGAAAGTACACGAAATCGAATAGTTGTTTTACTTATCTATGAGAAAACGTTTCGAACATATCCAAAAGAGTATAGCTAACTGCCGCACATATCTGACCTTAAAGACTGCTGATCTTAACGTATGGCTTCTACATACAATATAATTAAATCGTTCTACTTCCTTTATACGTCTTTGAAACACGTGTCACAAATAAACCGTAGAATAGTTCCGCAGCATTCCTATGGGACATTTTTCACCACAAAACTTTCTAGCTTGAAATGGGCGAAAGGTATTTTATTAACTTCAAAAGGGACGATGCTTGCCACCTCCTCCGTCCATATTTCCAGTCCTTTTTGGCCCTTTGTCCTTTTTGTCAAGCTAATATTTCAATAAAGCCTTTGCACACAATAGATCACAAAAATCGCTAGAACCACCCTGGAGATGGTCCCAGTAAATGTATGGGAAGATTTTGCTCAGTAAAAGATTGAAATTTACTTTGACTACGATCTAGAGAATTGATTCTTTTTCTATAACGGATAGCTAATCAAATTTAATTTTTTTATGGCAGAAAAGCTAGTGGACCTGAACTGGGTTTTAGGCCCAGTTTGCAAAATTGAGCTCTTTTCAGTCTTTTTCGCGGAAAGGTTTACCTTTGTTTAATTTTTAGACAGCTTTTTATATTGAGTGGTTATATTGTCAGTTTTTTCGAAGTATTTTTTTCAGATTAACATCAATTTATATATATATATATATATATATATATATATATATGCAATAGAAAATCCTGCTCACTTTATGCGTACGCGCGGTGGTGGCTCAGGTGGGTGACGACAAACAAAAGCCAAATCTTTTAGATGTGTCATGTATGAAAGCATTGTTATCGTGATTCATTGTTCTTTGTTGGTCGTTTTTAAAACAATTTTTTAATTTAGTTTTTAACGTGTTTTTTTTTTTTTCTATTAACTCCACTAAAAACATTTTCGGTAGTGGAATCAATGTTGACAAGTTTCAATATGATTTTCTAAAAAAGCAGCTCGTTGAACGGATGAAAATTAATTTCGTACCATTTGACGGGTATGCTCTGGCAGCAAGAAAAACGTACCTCTTTTTTAAATCTGAAATTGATTCCTTAGCATGGCCAGATTGAAGATGCTTGCGCCTGGGACTATGTTAGAAAAACTCTGTCTTATTCGATTAAAGTAAGCATGCTTGGCTTACCAAGAATCTCTCAAACAGTTTCCGTGTCTTATAGGACTCACTGGTAAACGTCGGTGCACCTGCGTTATATGCCACCGGTATCTTAAACTGTTCTTCACGAGGACATCATATTAACTAATAGACAAGAGAAGCGCAATATGTGTACGCAGATATATCTACGAAAAGGAAATATCAACTATCCTATATCCCAGTAGCTATATAATACCACTGAATAAAATGAGGAATGTGTAATTAAACAGAAATTGCAAATCGGCCATCTCCATAACGAGGTCTGTGTCGACAGATGAAGTATATACTAAGTGGTGAAGTGTCTAGATGTATGAAGTTCGATCGTACAATAAACAATTACATATGAGACAGTAACTAACTCTTAAGCCATTTTCAACGTTTCATTTAATAGTCTTCACTAGCCTCGTAACGTCACGTGGGTGAATATCGACTTCGTGTGGCCGATGATGGCGCGCGATGTCAGCATCCTCTCAATTCTATAGAAATAACAATAACAATAATTGATAACAAGTGTTGCGTCGGCATTCAAAAAGTCCTTTCTAAAATAGAGACATAACATTTCTACCTAAAGCTCTATGCGCAGTTTAGTGGCAGGGGCAGTGAACAGGGCATTATAGAACTATAGGCCATGACATCTAGCAAATGCGTTGAGAATATGATATTCCAGGCGATCGAACCAACCCGCCTCTTCTAAAAGAAAGATACTTGATCCATTCAGTGTTTTCCCGGTACTCGCAATAGCGTGAAATTTGTTTAGGATTCTAGAAAAGTAATCCGTTATCGATTTTTGGCCTACGTGCATAACTGCCAATGACAAATCGGCGCCTGAGTCAGCATTTAGCTTGCCACTCTTCTTTCAATAGAATCTACGATGCTTTAGGAATCATAGCAACCAGTCTCTATGTGAACCTGCCAAGGACTAGAACGAAATTCAGGGAGGGACCTACCGGACTGGTTTGTGATAAGTTAAAGCACAACAGCAATAGAAATTTCTACAAAAGAGATACACGATTGATAATGGCTGCGGGCTATTCGTAACATTTGCCTCTGGGTGCCACTTATACTTAAAATTACACTACAGACCGTATGAACTAATACGATCGGCTACAGGCGTAGTCAGCGGGGATCCCACTCCCCCAAGTGGGGCCGATCCTCTCATTTTCCCTTTTGGTGTGCAACGGCAAAGCTGTTATTGTTGAAGCAGCAAACCCGTTAGCACACTTAGCTACTGTTAGGCCACGACGAGCAGACTGTACAGGCTACGAAATGGCGTGAAGAGCTAGGCACCACTATTGCAGTCAGTACTGCTAATACCAGATGGTACTGGTCCTTTTTCCTGGAAGGATGTGCTTCTGGCAAGGGAGGTCGAAAAGAGCCTCTTGACCGTATGATGACAGGCGATTCAAGCAACTTGCGTTATGTGCGCCCTTTACGTTTGGCACGTACGACATCGCCCAAATGTTCACCCTTATCGCATTCGTGTATTGAACCCTTGCGGAGATCGTTTTTCGGTTCTGGATATTCGGATCGTCGATTGTGCTCATGCGCTCCCGGGCAGTTTCATGTACCCCCCCAAGCTAACTTCTTTGACGCTAAACACTCTTAGCGGATGGGAAGACCAGGCAACGTGCTGTCCCTTCGTCCATCACCGCTGCATGCTGGGCAAATAATCAACAATATATGAATAATAATCTATTACAGTTGACGGGGCCACGTCCAAGGAGTGTTCAATATACCAGCGGCATAAAAATCTCAGAGTGGATAGCAGGCACGTACTAAAAACTTTTTCAGGCCCACCCTGGCTGTCTGCCACAGTAGCTATCTGACTCGCGAACCAAGAGCTAACGAGGTGCACAGTTATGGATTCGAGTGAAATCATCATAGAAGACAGGTCAGTGTCATAAGCTTTAGATGGAACAGACATAGAAGGACTTACTGGTTGTCTATGTAAACGTAGTTGGCTACCGATGATACATGTAGAGGTTCCGTCACTTCGAGGAATAGTTTACTAATTGTCTCATTTAAATTACTTGAAAAAAAATTCTAATCTGTAATTAGTAGTGGAAAATGACTGATTGGATAATAGTAACACTCGATGTTGTTGCTGATGATTTATAGGGGTTCCAGCGTATCCAAGTTTAAAATTGATTATTGCTGCCAACAGTTTCCAGTCGGTGTACAAATCGCCTTTCTTGTGTGTAAAAAAACACACATTTCTAACCCTAAGCAGAAGATGGGCCTTCAGTACGTCCTTACTTTTTTTGTGTATTTTATTTCATTTTTTTCATGTTATGCTTATTCATCGTGTACGAATTGTCGTTCCCATGATGCTGGACATTGAAATCTACGACCATGAAGGCGAAGTCTATTAACATGGCTGTTGACCTTAGGGGCCACGTGTATGATCGGCCTGAGTGGAATTTTACCTCTATTAATCATTCCGCCGGAAATGGGGCTTCGACTACGGGAAAATAGTGAAACTGGTGCGTCTAGCAACTCTCTATTCAAACGAATTAGTAATAGTTAGCCATACGATATCAATCCCGACTCGTTATTTTTTGTGTGTGTGTCATAGACGTAGGTTTTATAACTTAGTTAGTATGTTTATGTTAACATTCCTATTTGCGAGTGTTTATTCTGGCAAGACACGTCGTTAGGCTTTTTGAGGCAAAAAAAAAAAAAAAAAAAAAAAAAAAGCTGCCAAAGCTTCTCACGAGTGGCCACTAGATATTTCCCAAATAGTCACTAGATAAAGCCTCCCAATAGCCTCAGCTGTACCTAAAATTTTGTAATTAAAAGCGAAACCATTTCGATATATCATAGATGGCCTTGAAAATGTATGCTTGGTTTGGATGCGCTGCCAAATAAAGGCGACAAACAAATATATCAATATTGCGGCTATCATTGAAAAAGTCTGTTTTTTTTTTATCTTTAAGGCCGTGTATGTGCGAGTTCATTCATATACGAGTGTCGATACCTTAACGAAAAGAACAGTGGATTTAAAAAAGTAAGATTAAATACGGACATTATATGCCGAGGGTAGTATGCTGCATATGAAGTATACTTACATTTTAATTACATGCACCTATGTATCTGCATTGAGTTAACAAATAACGGCCCTTCTTCCTCGATTATAGTTTGAAGGGCGACCAGTCACTAATCGGCAGGTCTACCTTTAAGTGTAGCGCAAACCTGACATATAAATTTACATCTGGCTAATAGTTTGCCACATCCTCTATTCACTGACTCAACGAAGTACGAATGCCTCCATCTTCCTGTGATCGGGGAAGAATATGTTTATTCCATTTACCCAATCACCGCCATTGTCTTGCTCACCTATTCACTAATACGAGGATTTCCACACCGCTTGGATGAGAGAAGACCCGGCATCCATTGCTGACCAAATGACAGTCCGGGCGAAAATTGCACTGACAACTAAACACTGCCCAGTAGAGGGCAAACGTTTGGCTATGTTACGCACTGATGCTACAATACGTGCAGCGTTGCCAGAGCAGCGAAGCTGGTTTTTGTTGGGACCCTCTTAAGTAATTATGAGGCTTATCGTTTATTTTGTATTTCTATTAACGGTAGTCGACTCGATTCGAAGATGTACGCTTGTACGTTCGTGAAAGTCGCGGTATTTACTATTCATCTTCTATTATAGTTCAGCAGCAGAACTTTTCTAGCGATAACGTAGTTGAGGCAATGCGACAAACGATATATAGAATAGATAGATCATAAGTGCTTCTTATGTTTCTCTTAAATCTTACTGATTTAAGAGTACTTAAAAAAGCAGCTCAGATATTAAATGTTGTGTCAGTTTTATTCCGGTGTAATTAGGGTCAAGCAATCGCTAACAGCCATGGCGGACGTAAAATAGGCAACATTTAGGCGTAACTATGGTGTTTCGTTTGATAGGGCCTATTCTAGTAGGTGCTAAAATGATTGTCGGCACCTACCCAAAGGTGCCCGTGGTGGTTCAGAACTATTGAAACATGCTGCAGCTCCATTAAAATAGATCGATTACGATATCTGTGCAATTCCATTTTAGTCCTTCAAGAGCTACCAAACCCACCATAAGCACTTTTTCCATTGATTCATATATGAAAGTTATATGTTTATCTATATATGTAAGATCTAGTAAGCAAAATATTAAAAGCGTTTAACCTTATTTCCATGGAAAAGTTGGAGCTAGAATCAGCTTTGCTAAACGATACTCTGTAAAGTATATAAAAATCTAAGTTAGATGTTTAGATGGAGAAAAGATCACTACTGGTAAGAGGGGCAATCGAATTGAGAAAAACATCTGTCTTATTTCATTGGCACACAAATCAGGCATGTGAAACTATTTGATCGAGCCATATTTTCGACTATTTACTTGTGTGGATAAATCTGAACCTTCTGATGAAATAGGTAAAGTTAGATCTTCGAAATTACAGGTCTTTTGTTATAGTGTACTTTCCTAACGTTTATAAAATATGCTCGTACACAGTCGCGTGATGCGCCTAATTACGGCTGACGCAACGGCGGCTTATTTTAAATCCGAGACACAGCTCAAAACAAGATCGCAGAAACGCGGCAGACATCTTGTTGCGCGGCGACATACTATTAGGGTAGCTGGTCTGATTTTAACGTCTGACTCGAAGTCGATTACCTTAACTAGCTAGCAAAAACACAAAATTAAGCTCAGTAGAAAGCTAAATTTACGGGACGTCGTCTGACCCACGTGGCAGTCATCACTCACATTTGAGTATATTAGCTGAACGCGGCTGCTTGATACGTTTCCTCGAGAAGAATGCTATCTCTTCAGTCGTTATTTTGTGTCGTTCACTGTTTACGTTCGCTTAACAAGAGCTAAGAAGATATCGATATAATGAGCCCTAACTGCCATCATAGGTATTTCTCAGATTCACTTTCAAAATGTGACATCATATACGATCCCAGAAGATTCTATAATATCACATATTATATCATTATATATCATGTATTCATATTGGCTAGTAATTTAAATTTTAAGAGAGATAAATGGGTCTCTATATTCATGCATTGAGTGCATCTGCAATTTTCGGAAGTTTAGATACGGTTTTACCTTTTTCTTGTAGTTTATGACTATACCACATCCAGACTGACAATGACAGCTATCTAAACGCGACTCAATGTGTCCAATGGCATAAGACCTTCCTGCCTTTTCCTAATTTCTCGAAACGATGTTATCTTCTCTTATACCAGTATAAGCGGTTATAATCATTAATGTGGAGTTAATATATGTGTTTGAAAAAAAATTGCACAGTTCTAAGGGTCGTTCTACTCCTAACAATTCGCTGTGTGTAAATGCACAATTGACACAGCCCCCTTTGAACTGTTCACTTTAAGGTGGGGGTACACTTCGGCTACTACTCGGGTTCGCTGTTGGCGGGCTGCTCGGTGACGTCTTCCTTCATCTTCTTCCCGAATCGGTAGAAATATTAAAAAACACAGGTATGCAACCGATCGAGTTCATTAAACACACACACACACACAAATATATATATGTGTGTTTTTGTTTTTCTAAACGTGCAACTCGCATCAGACGTACCTGTGAAACCGTGTCATGCATAAATGGCGCCTTGCGTACGTCAAATAGCTAGATAATAGCGCTTACATATCTGGCACTGCTAACCTAACTAGCACGTATGTGTTTGCGGGTTGTACGTCCTGCTTAGGTGGATACACGGACGACGAGTCTGCCCTGCGCGCTTCCGGAATATGGACCCTTGTGGGATTGTTTACGTTCGTCCTGGTTGAACTGTTGTTCGCTGCACACCAACGCTTACAGGTCAATCGAGATAGCTGTCGCTTTTGTTACTGCTTATGATCCGGCTTACATGCATAGCTTGAACGTCGAAGAAAAAAAATATCAATGTTATATTATCTTCCAACGGTAGCAGTTATCGCGTCCGCTTTCCTATTCATCTGTGATTTTCTTTAAACGAATGATCATTTACTGTCGCCTTCCTCACAGTTGTCGCTTTTATATACTGCGTGCGTACGTACGTACGTACGTACGTACGTACGTACGTACGTACGTGCCTATGGTTCAACTTTTGGCACTATTAAATTAAACCTTTGCGCTTATACATATTGATTTAACCGACCAAACGGTTCATCTGTTCTAGGAAGAATACGAGTTAGGTGAAGACAAAAAGGACGACGATCATGCAATACACAGTAACGGGAAGGTCGATGTTTACGGGAATAACGTTAATAAAAATAACAGTCGTCTTAATGGCAACGGGTCAGTTCCCTCGAACAAGACGAGGCCTAGGAACGATAGCTCAGATCTCATTCACGTTTCAGGTTTGTCCTTCTTCTACTCCTGTGCATTACATAGAGTGATGGATTACTGTTCGTCCAGCCAAGAACGGGACGAGTATTTTCAGCCTGCTAAAACTATACGCAAAAATAGTCTATATCTTACCATAACGACTTGTAAAAATAAATCAAAATGACAAGTTATTCTCAGCGCACATGTTCACGGGAACTTCAAGCGAATCAATTTATTTGTCCTGATTAGGCTAATTGTGATATGCTATATGTTTTGCAGGTTATTTAAACCTTATTGCAAACAGCATCGATAACTTCAGTCACGGACTCGCAGTGGCAGGAAGTTTTTTGGCAGGAATAAGGGTATGTATTCAAACTGAATAAACCATAGCCATGGCTATATTTACAGATACGTATTAGACATTTTCTATTGATTGGTGAAAAGCCTTAAATAATAATAATTGTTCTTAAATAATCACCGCGATTATATACACTTCGAAACAGGTCGGCTTGATTACCACCTTTGCAATTTTGCTACATGAAATTCCTCATGAGGTCGGGGACTTCGCTATACTGCTTAAATCGGGTTTCTCACGGTGGCAGGTAAGCAAGTTCCTCTCAAACGGCTCGACGACAACACCAAACTCAGTTCAATTTGGTGTTGTCGTCGGAGGATGTTCGACGCATGGCCTGCGTTACGGGCGGCCTTTTTTTCTAAATAAACTAAATTCGCTTCACTTTGCAAGATTACATGTCAGTAGGTCGGTTACATGACTATGGAGATTACGTAGGAATCTAAAAATGTTTGTGGATGATGTAGTACCAACGTGTTTGCCTACTCACTAAAGGGCGCAGAAGTGACCTAGGTCCAGTGACACAAATGTTGGGTGTTTTCTTTATAGGCGGCTCGTGCCCAATTAAGCACAGCGGCTGTCGGCGTCTTTGGGGCCATAGCTGCCTTGTCCGTTGAGCGAGTCGAGTCGTTAGGCAGGTAATGTACAATGCGAACATTAATCGATGGAAAAACATTGCCGGTTTCAGAGTGTGAAACCGTATGACCAGCAAACACTCTCCGCTGTTGTGTTTTTTTTTTTTCTTCTTTTGTCTCCAAGGTGTACACCCTCTAGTAGTACATTGAAAATGTGGTAACTAACGCAAATATATTACTATTAAAATTTAGGATTATGATAATTTTTAGATTAGTTGAATGCGAATACCCTACCGTTCCGCAACCTGGCGTCTACTGATTGGTATCCATAGCAGCCGCCATCGAACTACGGACTGGCCAGATTTTTTGGCACTATAATTAGACCTTCAATGTATTATGAACCGTAAAAGTATATGAGTGATTTATTAATGTTCATTTTTACCATATGGTTTTGTTTTTTGTATTGTCACATATGACGGTACATTAGCTTGTTGCTAACTGTAATCAATGTTGACAGCTGTACTTCGTGGATTCTGCCATTTACGGCAGGGGGCTTTATCAACATAGCCCTGATCGGAGTGTTACCTGAACTGTTAAAAGAGCGCAACCCGGGGTAAGTTATACGGTAAATTACATGAACTAAGTGGAAATCAAGCCAGGCTGGGTATGTTTAAGGCGAGTTCCAAATAGAATCACAGGACGGCCCCGGATGGCGTCTAATGCATTTGTATAGTGAAGACCATATGCAAGAGAGAACCGATTGCAAATTTTAGCGCTAATACTCATAAATTAGAGTTTGTACGCTTAAAAAGAGCCGAAATATAGCGCGGTGCGTTATTTTACAAAGCGGCTATTGATCGTCACTAAATCCAATTGTGTAAGCTGAAGGTCGTTCTTCGCTATTTCAGAGAATCGTTAAAACAGTTCGTCTGCGTGTTCCTCGGAGTCGCTCTGATGGCCGCTCTTCAGTTACTAATGCACTGAACTTATTTTCTGAGAACTCTGTCTAACTTCACACCCAAAGAATTTTTCACAAATTCGTATATTCAATCCATGAAGCGACTTTTCAGCTCCAGATACCAGCCGACTTTGCCCCATGTGATCAATTTGACCATCTTCACATAAACGTACATAGTTTATCTCTTGAAAAGCGAAGCATGAACTCGCTCAGCTGATGAGGAAACTGTGAAAAGTATGGCCATGTCTACGTTTGCTGCCAAAAGTAACACCGTATGTCTCTAGCTCAGGCCGTTCGAAAGATGAAGCTTTCGCAAGTTCTTTGGTTTTTCTCCTTGTTTCGAGGGATCGACTTTTTTTTTTTTTGTCCTATCTATTGTAGCGTCTCTCAAGGAGAGCTTAATCTTACGTCGAACTTTATCGTGAATACGTATATTTCTAGTGTTAGGGTCATTCTTATTTATTTGTTCTGCAAAAAAAGCATCGAACCTAATATTTACTATTATATACTGAACAAGTCTCCTGTAATGAAACGTTGAGTAAAGTCCTGGCCTATTAGAACCAGGGTATTGTATTTGAATTAATATGTTCTGATCAAATTTGTGCGAGATTATACAGTTTTTAGCTTTGAATAACACTGAAACACTCTGAGAGCAGTAATTAACTCTTATGAATTAGTAATATGATTAGTATTAAAAAAAAACTATTATTAAAGATAATAATATATATTTTTATGTACAGTTTATAAACGTGGCTACACACATTATTTAAGTTCCAAAGTCGAACTATTATATATATATATATATATATGCGTGACTACTACAGAACAAAATACTCTAAACCACTAAGTATTAATATAATAAATGTTATTTTGAAGAAATAATTAAATCAATATAGAATGGAATTTTTCATACTTCCTGATCATTATCATCAAGGTAGAATTGTCACGGCAGAGTATTACCGAATATCGTAAAAAAAAAAAAAAAAAAAAAAAAAAGATTTGTTCGTAATTCTCTCTTATAGTACTATATACTCTGACCGGGATTCTGAAGTTGCAAGACCCATCTTCAACAGTATTAACTAACACTCTAGCGTGTCTATGAACCTAAGTCGGTAAAGCAAATACTCAAGAGGGGACTGTGCGTCATCAGAGAAGCAGATCATGGCTCCGACCATTCTCCAGGGTAATATGTTTTCTTGTATAAACGAATACATAATAAACACATTGTTATTATCACGGTTTGTCAAGCTGTTTGGCTTTACTAACCGATGTCAAGTAGTCCAACTTCAATACAACATTTTTCCCAATTCATTGTTTAGGTAAAGCGTTTTAGATACGAAACGAGGTAGATCTGTAGCGAGACCAGGCCAGCTTGTACTTCGTTGGGTCGCGTGTACTCACATTCATACGCAAATGTTGCAACAGACGCTCAGACAAACTCGTGAATATTCACGCAGGAAAAAAACAGACAGGCGAACATTTCTACTACGCAATTTCGTTTTAATCTACTTTCCCATCCTTCTGTATATATATATATCTCTGTTTTCGAATGGCTGCGATGAATCGAAGACCGACGGTAGAGATCCCCTTTGGCCCGTCTGGGGCAGTGCTTAGGGCAACAGGACTGAACGTAGAGCTCGAGTCATTCAATTTATTTACGTTAACAGCGGCTGTTTCGTCAGACGCTAGACATTTTTCGCGAATCGGAGACGCTATAGGACAAAGAATGTTACCAGATACGCAAAGCTATATGCACTGACGCCGTCCGAAGTAAGCAAATTGAGTTGATATTACTCACTAATGCTACATATATATATATATATATGTATATATAGCATGCCATGATACTGTCTTTGCGTTCTCGAGAAAATAAACCGTATTTCTATTTCTATTTCTAAAAGACTTTTCACAGGATTTCATGTAGGAAAGGAACCTGTTACATAGGAATCTTCTGGCGTGACTCATTTTTATGAGTAACAATTACGATCCGTAGAAGACACACATTTGTTAAGGTATAAAAGTTATTTTTGCGCACACTGTGATGGGGTAAATTTAATAAAATAAACTAATTTCTTTATTTGTACGTCACTTCCAACATAAGATACTTACACTTTACTTTGAACGTTATTTGAAAGTATAGCAATTTTATAAACTTAAAGTTAGTTAATTGAAAAAATTAACATGCTGCTTCATATATCCTAAGATCTTCGCACGTCGTTTATAATGAAAAAAAATGATCTACATATATTATATATAAATTAAGCTTATTTACGCTGATAAGCCATACACAAAGTCAAAGAAAACTAATCAAACTTTGACGTCTGCTATATAATTTGAATTAAAGATATTTTGTATGTAATCTGCCTTAACTTAAAAACAGGATATGCTTACTATTTCTATTTGTTCAGTGGGACGGGGCATAATATATTAAGACGGAACAAAGAATACTTGCTATATTGTCATTTGCATCATCTTGTACGAGGTTGCCCGGGCTACCTTTAAGTATATCTCCGTATTAAAACTAGCCTAAAACATTTTACTTTGCTACCATATTTTAGCTATATACGTTACCTAAAAGCCTGTCTGTCGCAGTCGCGTTGCTCGGGCGACCAAACACCAATGAGAGTTCGATTAATCGAGTAACTTACTTAATGTTACAAGGGTGACTACGTTGGATCTGAGCTTCGGATTATGAGCGATGCCGAAACCCAAATATTTTTGCATACGAGCGACCGAAGCTAAAAATAGCCGAAAAATCGGCTCTCTATTTAAATTCACATCATTTAAGGATACCTTTTATTGTTTATCTTATTAGTTCGCAAGGGTGACCTCTTGGAGAATATGATTTTCCTGGCTATCGTAGCTTATACAGCATCGTCTTTCTCAAACTGTGGTGCAATATGGCAAATACATGTGATGAATTTAACTTAACTATGGATGTTTAACTGGTCAAAGGGAACGTTCGTAAAGGTAGCAGACTTACAAATTAGAGAATAACTTCGGATAACTTGTACATAACGCGAAAGGAATCACAGTGACAAAGTGACTCAAGCTAATCTTACGACGAATTTCTATTGCATGTGAAGTAACATTTTCTCTTTGCTTTTAAATATAAATTTGTTCTCTGCTTAAACGTTGACACTATTTGCTTACGGAAGCTATAAATAAATACGACCATCACTAGAAAATAACTAGACAACAGACCTGACTCACGTAGTGTTTGCGGAAAACGCGATCAAACGTCGATCCGTTCTGTGACGAAAAAAAAATCAAGTTTTTTTTTTTTTAAATGTATTTTACACTGTAATAATGTTAAATGAAACAAAAAAAAACATTCATGTGTCTTCTTATTATGAGCGTGATACAACAAATCACCACTAATTGACCCACATAAGATGTCCTTCTCCGGATCAGTTAATTAACGTAATGAGCGTTGTTTTTGGGACCTGACCCTAACGACGTTACTAGCTCCTTATGACTCTGTCTTGTGAATAATTTTGGCCTATATTATAACCAAATATAGGCTTCAGACAATACAGTAACCGAAAAAGTAAATATATAGCTGATGGCATAAAAGCTGACAGATGGGTGTTCTGTTCCAGAAGTACACGAAGTCTGATTGGCTAAGAATCTAGACAGCTTTGTGACAAATTCAAGTTTTGAGGATTTTAAGGGAAAAGTTTTTAGCCGCTGAGTTACGTAAGCCTACGGCCGGACGCATTATCAAAGATGAGGTCAGTTGCATTCGACATTTTACAATCAGTACTTTGACCTCGTTCCCACGCTTCGTTCAGTGTTTTTAGATGTGTTTTTTTTTTTTTTTTTTTTTTTCTGGTATAGATAAATCAGTTAATATTTAAAAAAGATAAATAGAATCGACAACATCCGCTAAGAAAAATGGTCGCTTCAAATAGAGCATCTCTTTTACTAGCCTTACTACTCGTTGTAGCAATTAGCTAGTATCTATACATACGGTGCGGTTGGTCATTTAAGATTACTACAGCTAAGAGCGGTAATTCCGATTTGTCGGATGAAGCAACATCTTCATGCGGCATAAATTTTAGTAATCTTGAGTAAGACAAGCGGAACGAGCACTACATAGAAAAAGCTTATGTGGTTTGTTTTCGCTCATTAGATAAAAGTTTTCTTTTTTTCGTTCGTTGTGCAGTCGCCTTCATTGCCCACACACTAAATAGCTATTTGCAAATCGATAGATGTGTCCGTATGGTTCCTCAACGATGAGCTTCGCGATTTCGTTAATATATTCTCAACTTTTTTCAAGTTTCCACACTTCACAGAATCTAAGTAGAAAGTTTAACATCTATATGGTATTGGCAGTAGTCGCCGAATTAACACGATACTGCTGCCATTTATTTGCTACTAAATGCCTCGCTGTAACTCTGAAAAAAGCAATAAAGAGAAAAGTGAGTGAAGTTCTAAGAAAAGTAGGACTAAAAATCGGGATTAGACATTAGGTGTTTCTTATGTATGCAAATACAGATAAATGCGCTGCAAAGCTTTCCTATGTTTTTTTTTGGGGTGTCTTTTTTTCTTCCCCGGGATGGCTTAGTGGGTAATGTATTTGACTGCTAATCTCAAGGATAGGTTATGGCCTAGGTCTGAATCCGCGCGCAGACAGGCTTCGTTTCGAGTTGGAGCCAGCCGTCTGATGGAATTATGCCTAACAGCAATACTGCTCGTAAAACTCAAATCATAGGGGTCGATTACTCCAATAGAACGGCGAACGCATTTTTTTCGTGTCTTTCTTTTACTAACCCCAGTTTTCAGTGGGCAAATATGCAGCCACGCCACCTGCCACGGTTAGGTTTGCGATGCGCCGGGTTGCGTTTTCAAGATTTTCGGGGATATATAGATGTTTCTCTTGAACCTGAGATACTATTGGCAAATTTATAGAGATAAACAAAAACAATATTAGCGATTAAACGACATGTGCACATTTGTATAATTACTATTACACAAAGGCGGAACGTTACCAATACTTGGCCAATTTTGAAAACGATAGATGAAGCAACGTTTTCATATAGTAGTAGCTGGACTGAAAGATGATAATTAAGAAAAAAAAAAAAAATATTTGTCTTCTGCCTCCTTTCCGAAACGTCAAATCTGTGAGAGGCTTAACGGAACTACACTGACCTGTCGTCAATATCTACCTCTTTTTCAGCCTTTCTAGCTGCTACTACTACTACTACTACTACTACTTCTACTTAACAAAAGTTACAAAATGTACCGTCAGAGGCGCGCAACAACAATTTTCTATTCAGGTCAATGATCTGCTGCATCCCTACTGCAGCCGCGTCGTGTCACTGTTACCTGTTATCTGTAAAGGAGAAAAAACCTTCAACGAATGTGTTCGTATCTGGTAAAAGAAGGGACGCACTGCTGGCGTTGACGTTGGCAATTAACCCACTATTTAAGAGATCTTCCGTTTGGCCGGCTACACGATGATTCCTCCACTGAAAGAATGGCCGTCAGAAAACGTAGGCAAACAACGACACGAAGAGGCACGATATAATTGTGGGATATTTAACAATGTTATGTGGTTGACTCTTTTGGCTTACATTGGCGTTCATTTTCTGCCCATGTTCAAACAAACAAGGATGTAAAAAGGTTTTGTGCTCCTTTTGACTTCCTTGAACAGTGACATGTCACAATGAAAGTGGACTAAGGCTGGTCAAATCTCGAGTCCCGACATCCTTTTCGATAAACAGGTAAAACTATATCTCTAACTGGATCCTTCTCAAAATAATCCATTGACGTAAGCAAATATAAAAGTATTAAACTTCCCACTTCTTCGGTAGCAAAATAACATACATGCGGTCGTTTCTCGGCTTGTCTTATCTATTCTTTGGAACGGCTAAGGAAAACGCTACTCGAGCCAAAGCACCATATATGTATATATAAATATATATGTATCACAGGCTGTTTATAGCATATATTGCTGTAGACAATCAAGCTAGGCTCAATTAGACGAACATGAGCACAAAGATCGTTTGACTTGTCATATTTTTTAAGACGTAACTGCGTCGTACCGGTCAGACCGGCCTAATCATATTGGAAGAGAACGGCTATGCTAAACCAATATGATAGTATGCTACATGTCGAATCGTTCATTAAAGTTTCATATTTAAACGATGAGACCATGCTAGAAGGGCAGAATTTAGTCTACCATGAGCATATAGTATACGTGTGACCAAATATTTATTGACATTGTTCCAAGCGTGTTCTGTCACTGGAAATTTTTGTCAGCGTTAACAAGCTTAAATAGTTCTGCAATAAAACAAATTAGAGTTAGACCATCCACTCACACCATGCGCAATAACGTTGATTTTTCCAAAGCCTGGAAATTCTAATATTTACATTTAATTACAGATAATGTTGAATCGACAGTGAGGTTGTGTAAAAAAATTGTAGGAACAGAATATACCGAAAGAAGTCTTATTATCTAGTACATATTAGACTGTTACAAACGACTCTGGATGATCTTGAAATCCTAGTTGAATTACGCATCACTAGCGGATAAATATCGCTGGCATTTCTCTAGATACTTGTGAGTGAATGCCGGTAGAATTTACTGCAGGAGAGATCTTTTTGTGTCGAAAATCAACCCTCAGTGGTCAAGTTTTTGTTCGTCGAACGCCACAGCACCGCGGCGATTTATCGAAGACTGGTGAAGACTTACCTAATCGGGCTTCAAGTGAAAGCACAGTACGTGAGTAGTGCGAACCTTTCAAGAACTGAGACTAGAGAGTCGAAGACCATCGTGGATGTGACCCGGATCGGGACCCAAATAACAGGAACGCATTACGCCAATCGAGGAGGCTTGTCAGAGCTTGGAGTCTAAGCGCTCTATCGGCCCAAACTAGAATCTCGTTTGTAACGTGTTGCAGAAGTACAACCCAGATGCTGAACATGCAAAGACTAGGCCCCCCCATGAACTGATTCCAGGCCTACTGGGGATGTGCGTAGCGCATTCCACGTACAATTCGCAGAGCTTGAATCAACAAAAAGCCCATCCGGAGCATACAATCGTCGTAAACGAGGCACGGTTTAATTTATACGGAGGAGGACTAGGCTTCGCCTTAAAGAGGAAACGAGTTCCGTGACAGGTAGAGTAGGTTCGGATGTAAGGTAATGAAAGTACTCGCAATGGACATCAGGAGTATGTGCTACTACGAGGTAGCGTTCGTCAAAAACGAAACAATAAATGCGGTTCATTATCTCAAACTTTTCAAGGGACTTAATGATTGTTAGTGCAGCAACTGAAAGGTCGCAGTCGGGTCGCTCTGTGATAACGTTAAACTTCATCGGCATGCCCCAATTACTTCCCTAGTTATTTTGGATTAAACCTCCACCTCTAACTCCGACTCTGTGTGGTCTCCAGGCGTTCCAAACCACTCATTATCCATCTCCGCCTTTCACCTATTGTAAATCAATGTTTCAGCCAATTCACAAGTTAAATAAGCACTTATCATCTACTGGGCGTAGTTTTGGCATATTTGACTGTAAATAGATAAAAAAAAAAAAATTATATGATATTTTTATAATGGTTGTCTACAATATCGTCTTCGCAGGCCGTGTAACCAACTGCAAAAATATACCAAAAAAAATTGAATAAATCTATGTTATTACAGAAAAATTACCAATCCAGCGTCGGAGCTAGACGCCTATAGTTTAGGTGGGACATATATATAACCAAAACGCAAAAAAGGCGATCGTTTATAATCAGACAGACCTAAGACTATCATGTGAGAGATTCAATATTGGTGTCTAGAGCCTCATAATAGGTTTTTAGAGATATTAAAAATCTGAATACGTCAAACATACGTCATTTGCAGCCTACGGTTTGAGATTCCTACCTGATTCCACCACTAAAAGATAAGTTTGCCTTTTATCAAGTTCAAATTTACCACACGGTTACCGCGTATCCGTAATCGTCTGTTGCACCCTATACGAGGTCGGCGAACAAAGCACGATAAAAATAACGTTTCATTGTGCTAAATAAGCCGTAGTAATGTAATACGGCCCTGTCGTGCATTGGAAATCATACCAGCTTAAAAAGGATTCATAGATCGAAGCAGCACTACTGCTATTATTATTATTATTGTTTATTTGAATGAAGCCTAGTTTTGTGAGCTTCATCCTTCAAACGTAAGAAGCTTTGGCCGCACACAAATATATTTAGCGTCTCCTGCCAGCCACCCATTAGTCATCCTTCAGTTGGCGTATAAAAGTAGCAGCATTGGCTATTTTGAATCATTTTACGCAACCGTACGATTATAGAACTTCATTATAAAGCAAGAATTATTCTATATGATAAAATTTGTACCTCGTACCAAAATGGTTCATGGTCTACAGCTGCTTAATGTTACATTACACTGCTTTGAGCTTATTCACCGCTCACTGTCGGGATCGACAAAAAAAAGACCGCCACTGGGCTTAAACGAGAGAGAAATGCTAACAATAAGTTTACGTAGGGGTTTCGTCACTCTATCGTTTAGTTTTTGCCAGTTTTCTGCTTCTTCTTTTTTTGTTACGTACGAGGGAAAACCCGATTGAACACAACTCCCAAAAGTTATATATTCACGTGTAACGTATGGCAGTATCGTACGTTGAGAGACGCTATACATATCTTTATTATTTTACATCAGCTGAATTCATCTCTCCGCTGACTGATAATAATAGTTTCAACACCGATGATGCCTTATTATGTCCTCGCTTCGCCCCCATCACCTGAGCGCGCAAAGGGCGTCTTTGCAGAATCCAAACACAGTGGGCCATGTGCCGGGCAGAAAGAAGTACGCCACGCATGCGTAGAGGCATGCCATGCAGCAGGTTCCTGCAATTTTACAGCACGATCGACATGTCGTCAGCGTTTATGTGCAGGCATAAACATCTGCTTCCATTGTACAAAGTTATCATTTATCATCGCGGTCGGTCTGGACGCGTGATGCTCTCGCTACCACAACACTATACATGCAACACTTTTTTCTCCATAAACTACATATATTTCGAGTTTTTTTTGTCCGATACTCCTTTACATTTATTTACCTCGTACGTCACCAAATTCAGTAGGAACACATGTTACCACTGCACCATCACGGGGACTTCCTTTCTGTATTTGTGCTACTACAGTTCAGTTGGAGGTTTTAGTACGTTTGCATGATTGGCTCGAGTATCAACGCGTATGGCTAGGATTGCCAGCGTTTTTATTGCATACCTCCGCACGCGACGGCAAATGTATCTACGGCACGTTCCCGAAGAACCATCCTACGCCAGCGACGCTTCGAAACGATTTGATTGGCGGTAACTAGACCGACCGCTTGTAGGGTGTCCATCTCTGAAAGTGATTGCGTATGTCTGTATGTACATACGCAATCAATTACATTCACGTAATAAGTAGTCAGACTGAGAACTCCTGTGGATCAACGCATCCCTTACAAATGACCGTAGTTTTTAACTTTGCTCCTCGCAAAGCTACGTTTAGCTAATGTAAATACGATTACGACCATTACAAATAGTACAGTGTATTTCTACATAAAACTCGACCTTTTTCTACTACTCTGGTCATAAATATCTATCATATTGTTATCAGTGCGGAGCTGCTTCTGTAGCTCCAGGATTAGTAGCCCTGCGAGGGTACCCCTTGTATATATAGATATACATATATATGTGTATATATAGATATATATATAGACATATACGGAAAAGCCGCATTCACTTTTTGACAGCATCTCTCTCTACAATGCGAGCGTTTGGATCTCTTTTGCTCGGACTACAACCTCTGCTAGCTACCACCTTTAACTGTAGCATCCACTCCCTGGGATCTATATGCCGTAGTCAACGCATATGAACAAGAGAAAAATTTAACATTGAATTGCATAGAATAAGGACTAATTTATAGTATACAAAAGGACCTAAATGAAAATGTGTGTATTTGAAGTAACATCGGGACCTCATGCATCTAGAGCGACTAGAAACGAGCGACTATCTTACAAATCGAACATATTGGCGTCGAAGTATGAAATAGAGGTAGCTATAGATAAGCGCAGAGCCATATCTTTTGCGCTAGTAGCACAAATAAACAGAATGTCTTACTCAGTTCGAAACCGACCTTCTAAGACACTCCTCGAGAAGATCAGCGCTACGCCTGCGCACCATATTCTGATTCTTGGTCATATGAGCGATCTCGTCCACATGTAAGCTGTGGCGCGTTATCACCTACAAAAAATAAACATTAAACTAGTACTTATCATGTAGGTGTATTTTACTCGAAAATGGTGCAGCGTATTGAACTCATGACATATCGAAATTTCGCGGTAAAGTTTTAGGTAACATGGAACTTTCGCACCGGTTCTACCTATGTTGAGCCTCAGGAAATCGTGCGAAGTATGAAAGCGTATTGATAATGGTCGTTTGCAAATTTGAACACAAAAAATCGTTACTTCAAATTAGTATGGCATGTCAATAGAGTTTTATTAGCTAGTACTAGATTCGATAGACCCTTTTCAGAAGCGTTTTGCAACGATGACAGGACAACTAAGATGTAATGTAGACCTAGTAGCGCTTATCTTGGTATGATTCACGAATAGCTGTTTGAGCACCCACCTCAGCCGAATGCGCTCTCCAGACACCGTCGGCCATACTGCAATGGTTCCGATGTAACGGCGGGCGAAGATCTATATTGCGCATATGCATCTCCAAGTCATTGTGGCCGGGTACTTCGAGCCACTCTCGAGAACAGCGTCTGCTATTGGCGCTCCACACCAGAGGCGTGCCATGTCCATGGGCTGCGTTAACCGAAATTAGTGATTCACGTCTGCTGAGTTCACTGCGAAAGCTTAACATTGAGTTATGTGGTCCCGCAGATTCACCAGGCTGACTGTTACGGCCCTTTTCCAGGCGCCTCTGATCGATGGAGCTACTCGCGATTGAGGCGTTGGGAACCTCGTGGCCGGCAGCTAAACCGCCGTTACCCTCAGTGTAAGCCCCACCATATCTACCGTCAGTAGAAAATGAACCTATCCCCGAGGCGGTTCGACGATGGCGCGGCGAACCACTGCTGAGAAATTCCGAAGGTGGGGTCGGGAAATCCAGACAGAGCGTTTGTGGACGAGCGCGACGTTGTGGTGGCGTAGTCACAACAGCATTGTTGTGGTTATTATTATCTGCCCCTGGTTCATCTTTGACATCATCGCTACATCGATTTGTTGCAGCATCCTGAGCACATCGGCATCCGGTAGTACTACTAGTGCGGCTACAAGTACCGATACTTCTAGAGCTAGCGTCCTGGCTAAGCAGGTGGTCAGAAGGAAGCGGGAGCCAATCGGATGGCATAGAAACCTCGTCGCAAATACCGCCTTCTCGATGAAGCCAATCTGATAGAAGATGCCGAGGCCCTTCGGAACCTGACGAAACGCACTTCGACCGCTGCCCTCCGTCCTCCTGTTTCGACTGCTCGTGGAAATGATACCCCGTGGCTACCGGCTGACAGTTCTCTCGGGGTTGTGCCATTTGCTTATGCTGAGCATGGTTATCTACGTAGGTATGTTTGTTTAATATAGTATTGTTGCTATTATTGTGTGAGTGAGTGGAGGTTCGGTATACGGGCCTGTACTGTATAGGTATTATATCGTCTGGCTGGCCTTTGTAGCTATGCGGAACAGAAGGCTGGCGATGATTTGGCCAGCGTCGGACTGCATTGTGACCAGTTGGGGACGGTAAAGGAGAATTTCCCCGTGGATATTCATCTGTAACATAGCGGCGATGCCAGAGAGTAACAGTTGTTTCTTACATTTGTGTACATTTGGCTGCGTAATAATAGCTATTCGTACTCAATACTCTGATGACTTTTGTTGACACGTAGTTGTGGAAAAAACAAATATAATGGATGTATGATAGATACAGAAACTTTTTCAGAGGTCCTGTATCTACTGCAATGATTATTCAAAACGACAAAAAAGAATTTTTGAAGAATCAAAAAGGTTTTCACATAGCTCTTCGCTTCTGTCTTTACAAGAAGGCTCGTTCATTAGAGAAGAGGACAGCTCTGAAGGTAGCAGTTTACTTCTTTAGCTGATATCTTCTAGAAGCATTCTCTATTTTTGTATAATCAGCTTCAAGAAACCTCTCTTATGATTCCTCCCGAATGAACGGGACTTTATTGTAAAAAGGACTAATCTATATGTTATATGAAGTAATCAACTTCATGTTCAGTATAGAACCTAGCTCGCGATCACCTGATAAGCATGTATTTAGCAAATTGAGAATAGCTTACCGTTCTACATGTGTTTTACAATACAAAATACACTAAAATAACATTTTTTTTTTTCTTTTCAAGCGCACAGAATAGATTACGTATGTTACCTTGCCGAAAGCCTGCTACGTGTGGTGCGGAAAGAAACCCATTTGACTGGGTAAGCGACCATTTTTATTCTAGAATTTTCTAGTGACATCGATGCTGTCCCAGGTAACATTGCAACAACGAAACTATTATGACTCATATTGATATACTCGATAGTCGCGTTGGTTTTTTTGCAAACGTACCCGCTGCTTTTTCAATCATACCGATAATTATAGATTGATTTAACCATAGCTATCGTTAATAAACACCTCCACCCCCAATTCTACCAATATATAGTATCCCACCGAAAGGGTAATGCCCACTTTCTGTTAGTCGACCATCTGTAGCAAGTTTAGTTCCGTATAAAGAACGCAATCCTATAGATGAAGGACGCTATTCTGGAAATTCGAAGGTTTAGTTCGATTGCGAACGTTCGTACGAGCTCCATTTGATCAAGACATTGGAACGATCTCAAAGTAGTTTTGTATTAATAAAAACCTTTATAACGTGTATGACATATGGTTATGTTGTTAATTCAATGTTTTCTTTATCTCCTCATTACCATACAGAATATTTTATTTATAGTGGAATATGTAGAAATATATAGCTCTATGAGAAATACTGCCTTGGATCAAGTGTCCCTTTTGTATCCATCTCTAGCCAATTGACAACCAGTGACAAATCACATGACAATTAATTATAATTTATCAAAGTTAATTTTCAGTTTTTAAAAGAGCAAAATATCTGTATTACAGCGGGAAGCGTAGGGATGGATGTCTGTATTTAGTTATTTAATTTAATATTACCCGAATGCCAGTGAAGTCGGCGTAATACTGAACAAACAAAGCTGAGTGGAGAAGAGCAATACTGAACATTTTCCCTCTACAGAGTATACTGGTAGATTTTGAGAGGTAGTCAAGTTATTAGCTAAGTTATGGCAACAGGTACGTAAAGCAACGACCGCCATCGTGAACCGCCAAATTTTACACCGACGAAGATATCCATGTATTTTTATTTATTTTTTTTTTTATAGAAGGATATAAGATGAATTTGAGATTATTGTCACTATCGGATCTACCCAATAGGATGCAGACGATGAGGCTCATCAATTGAGTACATTTCGACGTTTCCGTGAGCGCATGCGCCTAAAATTGAGCAAAAAAAAAAATTACTACAATTGTATTAGTACGCTGCTTTATTGCTGGTATTGTCTAATCTAGTAAGTTCTTTTTTTAACAGTAAAAATTTTATCTTATGATAGCTAGAGAGCTTATCCGCTGAAAATAGCAGGCTGATTCGAAACCATATATCAGCGTTAATGTTGAGCACTTTTTTAGACATAGCTAGATAAGTTAACTCGGCATTTGCGACTTCTCCAATTCCGACAGAATACTTCGCGTAAGTTGTCTGTTTCAAACTAAGCGCGAATGTTCCATTGCTGCCATCGACGATTAAAGCTCGTTTCGGCAATTTGCTAGAACCAATAGGAGACAGTATTTGCATATGGAACTTTTTCTCCCCTATATAAATTTAAAAAATCTTATTATACATTTATTATGCAACGAGCTGTACAAAGGTCTGTCTCAAAGGTGAAATATGTATATGTATCTGCTATAATAATAGCAGTATTATGTGGCAATTCTACTACAACCAGAACTCGTACGAAACGAAAGGGGTAAGTAAGCGTGGCTTTAAGTGGTTTATTTTAATGCTAAATATTTTCCAATTATTGAAACCTATCGTTCGTGTAAATAGACAAAGAATAGGTTTTCTCCGACTCTTCCATAGTTTTATTAGTCGGACGCCAAACAGGACGTGTTTCGTTAAGGACACGTTTAAAGCTAGTCTCGTTCGACAATCAGAGTTATACAAAAACAGGCAATGTGTGTGTTATACAGCCTGAATCGAACTCACGATAGGGATCAATTTTAAATGAATCGAACATAACAGAAACGCATCGATGAGTCAGCGCAGCTGTCGATCGCTACCGGTAGAACCATTAGAAAGTACAAATTCATATTCATAACGCGTATATCGCATGAGCGCTCCGAGCGACATTTTAATAATCGTTTGGGTAAATGGTTGGGAGGCCAAACGTCACCAAAATTGATGGATCAATATTCGAGAAATTTATTATCTCTATTCAATCTCAAGGCGATTTGCGAAACGGCGTTAGTATAGTAAACACGTAAATGTTACCCTACGGCGGAATGGTGCGCGCTTCTATCGCGTCCCTGTTGTTATTTCAGCTTTGATCTAATACAGATAACAGAAACGAAGGCTGATTGCTATTCTCCCAATAAAGCTCCCAAATATAACATCAAATACCTGTTATTACCGTAGATATGCACGAAAAATAGCCGCAGGTATGCAAGCGAGGCGAAGTATCTTCACGTAAAAGACATGTCTTTCCTGGCGAACTTTTCTTTTACGAGCTTTTCATTCTATATTCTTCCTCCATCTTCTGAGAAATTAAGTGCCTCAGTCATCTGTTTGATTTTATGACTTTATTATCTGTTAATTCAAGATCAAATCCTGTGAAGTATCACGGCTGTCGAACATCATTGTTTGATAGCAGAGTATGAGCACGGGCAAAACTCGGTACTCGTGAAAGATCGTTCAGCCGTATTTTGCCATTCAATTACGTGCAGGCAGGTTTAGAATTAATAAATAAACTTGTGGTCATATCCCGTATGAACAGCTGTTCAATTAAAACAAAAAAGTAGTTCCATATATTTCTAACGAAAGTAGCCGCGTACAGATGCTGCGATAAATGATAGTGCCAGCTTACATGAGCTTTTTAAGATATTTCATAATCTATCTTAAGCTTTAATACTTTTTCGCTGTTTTTTTTTTTTATCAATAACATCATAATCTATTGCATATTAAAGATGTATGAGTAAGACACACGGTGAGAGGCATAATTCCTTCGATGTATCACAGCATATACGCCACGCCATTGTATACAATGGTAAAGCGATTCCAAGGATGATCGAAGTCGAAGGAAAACGTTTATCCTTCGATCAAGACTAATGATTTGAAAGTGTATTGGTTTTTCCTCAATACCCCATACCCCCATACTGTCATCTAGGGCTTTGCAGGTTTTGCTTTCACTCATACAATTCGTGTTTTAATAATGTTTCAAAATAAGATTTACTGTGAGCCTGCTCGACAAAAAATTATCGCTGCACTTAGACATGCATAGGTGTTTCTGAACGTGCATGACGCGTACAAACCCTTGAACGTACGCCAGACATTCAAATGTTCGAATGAATTAATAAGTATTTTACTTACAAAGAAACTGAAGGGGAGACCTTGCCTGCAGCAAGAGTCTGTTGTTCTCTGTTTCCTTTGTTGCGTTGCCCATGTCCCTATTAGGCTCAAAGAACTTTTTCAAACAAAACATTTTTTTCTTCTTTTTTTTTCTTTTCCTTTTTTTTTTTTATAGCATGCAGCCAGATATAGAAAGTTAGGCTAATATGCACTTTATGCACGTACCTTAACTGAATCGAAGATGGTTACAACTGGATAGAACATGGTAACGAGGGGGTACGCTTCGTGCTCGAATAGAATATTGAACAAGTTCAGAGAGACACGACCGGTGATGACTCAGCGCTTTTACAATCTCTACCATTACCCTCAATAAAGCATTGCTGATGCCGTTAAGTTTGGCAGGCCTCTAGAACTTACTGTTGAGGTATGCTACTAAGCCATCTTTCGTAATTTTAGTCAAGCACCGCAGCAATGCCATGTATTTTCTTATGTGTGCGCCAAGACTTTATTGTAGGCTAGACAGCTCCAAAATCCCAACTTAATTCATATGCATACATAAATGTGTACTGCTTAATATCGACGATTCTATCGTTCAGCTAAAGCCCAGGAAAGGAGAAAGGGGATCAGAGGAGGTAAACGCTTTTTTGCTCTTTACCTGAATATTTTTTACTGTTTGAGCTAGCAATAAAAAGCTTAGAAAGCTTAGCATGCTTCCGCGTTTAGAGTTTCCTCTGAACGTGGATCGGATCAATTTGAACCATTGCTCTGTGCAATCGGATCGACGGATCCTTTGTGGCCGTACAAAAACTTTAGCTTCGTTGGTAATTGTACAGCCTTAACATAGCAATAAGTTTCAGTAATTTGAGTATTTACTTTGCAATTCTCGAAGCTCCAAGGGGTCGCGATTACATTCATCCTAATAGAAATTTCTAGACGATATCAACGTGCCTCAGAGTGGTATATTTCTATCGTTGGGGACACGAAGAGCTAGAGCCTCCTTTAAGGGTAAACTAACCAAAACTTTGTACACTTTTGTCTTATGTGCGTAGCATGGTAATGATAATTAATAGGTCAACCGCAGCTGGCACACAAAGAAGGCTGCGAGCGATCTTCACCGTGCGTAACTCAATATCTAGCTAAGCGTAACGTGTTCAAATAGTATCCGCGATAACAATTTGAAAGAGAGCACCAGATTGCATGCCCACGCCTTCTGTCTCAAAGAAGATCATGAAGACAGCCACGATGACAAGAATGTCCTATCGACGGTCGGTCGAACCATCCCCATTCGACTGATCCGGGTGCTCTGCGTTCAAAGCACTTAAACTAACTATGTGGTAGTGCTCTGCCTCGACACTGGATAAGGTCGATGGCACCTTAGAGAATAAACATGTCCTAGAAAAGGTGCAATCTGTCGTATTAAATGCGCATCTCTGAGATCCTCGTTGGAAGGATTGACAGCCGCACCCCATTGGCTATTACTCGACGTCATACGTTAAAAAAACACATCTAGAGTATCTCCAGACTTTTAGATAGAGCGTAAAATAAAGCATTGCACACACACATAGTGAATGTCATTATTCAGTCTGCATGGGAAGAGCAACAGGCGATTTTTCTGATCCTGCGCTTTTTCTCTTAAATCATTTCTTTGCCTTCGCCATATGAGCAACAATGCTTTCGATATGGGCATGGAAACGGTATCGCGCGAAAATTATGATGTTTTTAACCATGCCGACCTAAGCGCCTACACTTGGGCCTTCTCTTATGTATAAGAAACACTGATAGCCATCGAAAGACGATGCTCAGCCTCGCTGAACTTTATTCCGTTGAAGTTTGATTTGTTTATCCTGCTGGACATACCTCAAAGCCAAATTTCAGCCATCCCATAGAAAATGCTGTCATAACAGTCACGCTAGAGGTCCACAGGCACAATCAGCTATTGCGGTCGTTGATGTCGGCAGTGGGGTTAAGCACTTGTTGGCAGACAATGGCAGCGTATATGCAAAATATCTTCTGCAGGCGAACTCGTTTCACACGTTTCGGAACGCTCAAACCCAAGAAGCCCATCGGATGTACAGAGTCACAAGTTTCTGCCAGTATCGTTAGTACCAAACAGTACTGCCTAGGTATAATTACGCTTGCCTAGAGCGTGCTCGAAGAAGTACTACATAAGAAAGAATACTACTAACTTCCTTTATGAGTCAACTCTTAAAAATGAAGAATTCGCTCGCCTTCGATCCTGTTCTCTACTACACTAGAAACTTTATTGTACGCAATCTATTTTGTAATTTTCCATGCGGATGGGCTGATGAAGAACGGCTTTGAAGTAACTCGTCATGTCGACGGAACCCGTTGCCTAGTGCAAATCAACGGCATCTTCGTCGCGGCATTGCGGACGGCCCTCAGCTCTTGTGTAATGGAACCGCTAGAGCTTTTTTGCAACGACGGCCGACAACTGGCTAGCGTAACACCCCTCATTTTTCACGATACTATAGATAGCATGTATAATAAAACGTTCTTCGCCACACATTCAACGTCTAGGTTATAAAACGTAACCGCGCAACCCTTCATTTAATTGTATCTTTTCTGATCTTGATAAGTTTTAGGTATGTGTGTACTACTGTAAACACACGTCTTCTCTATCGGGCTATCAATAAACATTCGCACATCACTTCAATATTGTTCGAACTGCCACAGACGAAGTTAATAACACGTCCCTGGGAGAGTATTATTACAAATAATAATAAGCAACAAATAAACAACAAGGTAAAAAAGAGGCATGCAGAAAGTGTACGCCCTATGAGAATATTTTGTTCAATAAATCACCATTAGCAAACAAATGTGCAATCGTTTCCTCATCAAATCCGCACTCCCTGTTGTCGGAGCGTCAGGGAATGTGTCCCGAGCGTCGGAGGGCAGAAATGACAGGCGTTAACAGAGCAACCGTGCTATGTAGGATCGAATAGGGTATTCTGCTCCACGTGCCTGTACGTACGTACGTAGTGCTCATAACATTCTTATTGAATGATAAGTGCGTTAAAGAATTCTTCTAATACTTTTACACATTTTGGCATTAAAACTACCCTAATTGTTGTTATTCTTCTTCTTGGTAGACAAGTTCTATTTCTACGCCCGTGTAAAAATTCATACGAAGGCCTGGACGTTAGCTAAGAAACTTTTATGTTGCCAATCAAAGTCGTACCTATTTGAAGGCCTACATACCTGATGTGTCGGAGATGTAACACCAGTTATTCTTTTCCGAGCCTTACCATACGTCTCAACTAAAATATATGTAAGATCAGAAGCTAGAGGGCGCTTGAAAAACAGAAACATTCCATTAGTGAACGTCATTTCCGCTGGATGAGCCATATCTCTTAACACCCCTATCTTCTGCATGGTGTCCTCACCGATAAGCAATGTCGATGCAATAACGCAGAGACCTCATATCATCCAGCAGGAGACGCTACCGACTGTGATATACGCTATAAGTTTAAGAGAAAACGGTCCGAAGACGTTGCCAGCCATTTTGAATGCCTCCGTTCTTTAGACAACGCCAGCTCTAAATTTTAGATAGATAATAACCACTCGTATATTAAACTACAGATCACCTTTACTATGGCAGAAATACCACATGACTGGTGTAGGAAAAAGCAGATTTACACGAAAGACGGCAGACGGTTTTCGTGTAAATGTTTTCTTCGAATGCTTCTACCTCATCTGTGTATTCGAGGCAATGATCGCACGTAACAGCATGTCTATTGCTTGGCTAATTTCTACGAATCGCATAACAACATGGCTCTATATGGCTCAGTGCAGTACACAGACACAAAGGCATGTCGAAATATGCCAGTATGTGCGAAAACTAAATACCCATCTATTGCACGTAGCGTATTCTTCAGTTATCTTCAATAAAGGACGAGGACAGAAATTGATACGCTTCTACCGTGCCAGTAGTTTGCGTACGTCGTATAAAGGGTACGGGTTGATTTGTGATTGGTGTCAGTTGTTAAACCCATACAACGGGTGCTTGTCACACGGTCTCGGTGTAGATAGCACACAAGCACTAAATAAATACACGTGTGGTCTTTGTTTAGTGCCGTCATTGATTTATTTCTTAATTGTATTTACAGCAGTATTGTTCTGTTTATATCGAGTAGACAAAAATTATTTTTCGTTAGTATTCCATATGTCATGTAGAACGCGTTAACCTAATTATCGGACAAACTTTATGGTAGCTAGACTACGGTAGACCTACGCTTGAACTCGTTTGCTTCTTTCACGCTATATTACGGAGGTAATTTCTCCAAAAATTGGAAATTATTGCCAAAAATGCGGAAAAATATTGGCCTAATTTTATATAGGGTGAGATTTTGTATAGGCGTAAATATACACTATATTTGTTTGCCACAAAGTATTCATCGGCCTCATGTGAAAATACAAATATATCGGTTTAAATTTAAGCGCAATAGGTAGGCGTATCACATGTATGTCGTAAATATATAAAATCACAATGCTATTATTATCTATTTAATAAGTTAGACTAAAGTATTCGATAGATCTTGAACTAAGCAGGAAAAGACTGGTTGGTATCTAGAGCTATCTAGGTAAGTTGGGGTCAGCTTCTTCGTAACTAAGCTAAATACCTTTAAACAACATTTACGTTACAGCTATATTATTATATATATATATATATATATATATATTAAGTCAATAAAATTTACCCGAATTTCAGAATCGAACGCTAAATAGCTACGAAGACTAGATTTGTATAAAAATTATTGAAAATTGAGAAATCCGCTGTTATTGACAAAAGCCGACGAGGTTAAAAACGAATCAAAAAAAAAAATCGGTCGATCAGATGAGTTTAAGGATGTACTAGCTAATTAAAACTGGAAAAAAACTAAGTCATACAAAAGTACGTACGATGAAACCACTTCTGCCATATACTACTTCTCAAACAGCTTCAACAAGAACAATTTCAACTTAACAAAAGTTATTAACGAACACCATAGCTGATCATGGCAGCAGATTTCTAACGTCTACTGCATCTCAATCAATGACTCATAGGACGTATCAGTAAATCTAAACGCTACTCGTAACTTTACCGTGTAACTCAACACATAAGATTAGCTACGGAAGCCAAAGATGCCCAATTTGATGCAAATGGATGAATCATTTCAATGTAACTATGGCATGCACATATGTTTCCCGTCGTGTCCTGAACAGCTAATAGCTATAACTATTCAGGCTTTAAGACCACTACGCGCGGTACCTACGTGACGTCCGTCGTACCTAATTGGCCTGTATGTGCTTTGTGCTGTTTTGGGTGCTAGCTTCATCTGTGCCAGCCAAACGATGCAAACGAAAACCTACAATGTCTGTTAAGAGCCACCTACATGCACGTAACTACATACAAGTTTAATGCAAATTACTTAAGGTCAACATCATACGATCGTGATAACTGCGGTCAGCAGCTGAGGCGAATCCTATGATATAATAGTAGACATACGTACACTCACACAGAGACGTTCCTCTACGCAGATGGCCTATGCAGTGTGCACGCAGAGTACGAGGTCCAAGCATGATACTGCTGTGCGGAAAAGGGAAAAATGTATTCGATAGTGCTATGTGTCTTTTGAGACGATAACATTGCGCGACAGCCATGAATTATCATCATTAGCCGATGGATTTCCAAAGTCAAATTTTACAGTTGTAGAACGTTTACGGATGATGTAGCCACTAACCTCTTCTATTTCAATTTATCGATGAAAACGGCCCGAGGGCAATCACGGGTACTAATATCTAAGCACTGACCCAGGCCAGCCGTTACGCTTGCTTTCGATAGAAAGAATAGGTACAATGTCTTGTACACTCACACTTACGAATAGCGTGACTGCACATATTAACATCCTTACAAATAAATAGACAATGGCTCGCACGCTCTTATTCTGTACCTCTAGAATTGTCGCTCCCCATCTCACCCGGCGCCATATTTCGTATCCGCTGAAGTTCGTCGAGGAGGTCGATGACGCTTGGTACTCCGCTCGTCTGGGCCTGTAGTTCCGACATGTCGGCAAATTGCACCGCACCGAAGTTCACTCTAATCGCTTTCGCTTTTCAGAGTTTAAACAACAAATGTTAGCACGCCATTTTGACACTATAGTGATGACATATATATATATATATAAATAAGATCCACGGAAAGTCGGTCTGCGCTATATATCTCCGTGTCCGGGATATAGAAAATGAATCTGCTTAACTCAAGACCGACTCGTAACGAGAAATGCCGCAGTTAAACGTGTGCCAACTAACGTTAGATACTATCTATGTCTTGATTGACTGAAAGCTTTAAACGTAATTTTGTAAATACACTATTTTTAAAACGAAAATATACTATTCAAACCTGTTTTTATACTGGGATGAAGTTTGAAAGTATTTGACAGAACAAATTAAAGCACGTCCACCGCGGTACAATAGTTTTAAATGAGTATACAGGAATCGGCCACCTCTGAGCAGAATACTTGACGCGCTTCTGTTCTCTCTTCCACACGTACGGAAAAAACGTACGGATCCAATGTACAAGATATTATGGTATTTCCAATTCGCATAAGGCGGCAAAAGAGGAACTTACGAACTATTCTAAGTTCGACTTACAATGTCCCTTTTATGTTAGAAAGAAGATTTTGTAGATGATCCATGTTTGTGCGCCTGACCATGAATAATAGACATCGCAGAATTCTTTAATAAGGACGGCTTGAGTTCACGTTCTGCGCACGATGGAGCCCGGGATGTTATGATACTTCTACGTTATGCGATGTATCGTAGTTAAAGAAAAACGCTGATTCGAATCCGAGACTATGCAGCCGAAAGGGCTCAGAACTGGTTTCGGTGGTTCTGATGGAGAAAGCTTCGTCCCACCATCCAGATCATCAGAAGTCCACTCTAGAAACGATAGACGACCACAAATGCTACGGCCGAGTAACCTTAGGCAGGCAAGGGCACGCAGCAATGGGTATTAATAATGTAAGGATAGCTCTCAATGACTACTCACTCCTTTACTGAATGTTAAGATGTGTTTTAGAATCTCTACATCAGGTAGAGGTGGAAAGAAATTGTTCTCGCGATAATAACAGACATAAACACGCGGCAAGACAGACTTGTGTTTGTGTGAAAATGCAATCTAACGGCAGCTTCAATTTATTTTCAATTCAAAAGTATGGCTGCAATGATGGCGCCGTGACGCGCTGAAGGGAATATAAGCTCGGTAAGAAACAGTCCGTTGCGTTTGATAACGACAACCGGAATCACAGATGTGTTGGACTCATGTTAATTATATAATAATAGTAGTGATAACAATGATAACGTTTACCATAATAGTGAATCGAGGTTACAACAGCAGCATCTCCTAGAAGACTACTGCTACTAGTCTTATTTTCGAGTAGACTTAATTGTAAAGCAATGACTGAATTGAAAAAGGAAACCAGGATTATGGAGGTTATTATTAGCTGAGACATTTTTTCATTTGGGGAAAAATAGAACGGAAAAAAACTTACGCGTTGTATTGATGGTCCCTCCTCGTCGTAGCTTCCTGACACTCTCTACCTAATCTCTAGCTCCGACGGGGGCGGCGGACCAAATCCCGGAATCGTCAGAAAAGCTGCCATGGCTCCTCGTATCCCACTTCATATATTCTTCATAAAGATGCGAACGACTGCCAAAAAAAAAGCGGGATCATACAGCATGAACTAATGGAACAGGTCAAGAAATGCTAATCAGGAATCAAAGCATTTGCAGCTATCTAATGTATTTCGTGTAAATCATAACAAGTTTTTGACATAACAACTGATCTACAAATTGTACCATATTGCCGATAGTTTATACAAAAAGTCCTTAAATGAATTTATTTTCATTTAAATGAATATGTCTCTCAACGTGACATCCCTTGTCCTTGATTAAATCCTAATAGCGAAATTGATTTTTCAATAGATAGATGTATTGAAAATTATCTATGAAATGGCAGGTGTACAGAGGAACGTCACAATATTAACAGGTAATGCCTCATGACGGATGTTAACTTGTTGATTTTACACTTGGTCCAAATACATCTGACCATTCTAGATGGATTAACAGATCTGAGCACCTTAAAGTGTTTACATCAACAGTATGTTAGCTTCACGGAAAGCAATGTACCTCATATATGATAGAGTTTGCCGTCCGTCTCAAAAACACTACGTCTTCGGTAAATTTTGATAACATCAATGTTAGTCACAACTTAGATGAGCTAGCGTAATAAACGATGGTTCTCGAGAATCCAGCTCGTAACAAAAAGTATTTATTTAAATCTTCACACAAGGGGCTTATTTATTCAGATTACTCCATACAGCTTTAGAGTAAACTGAGGCACACATAAAATCGCTTGATACAATTAAGGCTGTGTCCTAGCTAGGCCGGTGTGGACATAGCAAGATTTAGTATAGCAAGGACATTTAACAGAGGCACCTGATCGTCCCCGAGAGCACCCAATGGATTTTTTAACTATGCACCGCTTTTGCCATACAATAAGAACGTGGTTTACGAAGTTGATTTATTTCATCATAGCCTGGCAGTTCAGTAGCATACATACAAAAGTGTCGTCGAAGTCCTCTGGCACAAAAGTAACACGGATCATCATGTATAATTCAATATATTCCAGTACTTTGACTTCGTGCACATGGGTAGGCACTCTGATCAGTCGTCATCTGAGGCAATATAGCGATGGGGGGGCCGTTTCACCTGACATATATCTATGATGAGCTTCGAAATTTCGCAGCTCAGCGTCGTAACCGGCGTCAGCAAGAAAACAGATCGAAACTCCAGTCACTACATCTACTTCACTTCACTCAAACGTAAACGGGAACCCCCATTCCCTCTTGTAAGGTCCTCTTAGCTTCATCCTCCTAACAGCCACACGAGTTCCGCACTTGACAACACCTGACCCACTACCGCTAGCAGTAGCCACATCAGACGTGTACGATTACGGTTGGAGAAAACTTCAAGGGTCAAAAATAGGTAATGATGACCCTGATCATATCTTTCGCTGTCTATTTCGGCGGCTCGGCTCTCTCTTGCCACGTCCTTTGCACCTTTGTTAATGTGAGGAAACGTACTCAGCAGAGCTCAAGATAGCCGGGTAGAGAAAAGGCGAAGTGTGATTTCTATCTGTGAAAATAGCTTACCTTTTATCCGCGAGCGTAAATATCGGTACAGCTTATCAGAGCTACCTGAGAAGTCGACTTTATGAGAAAAGGTGCATGCACAAAACGTGCAGGTTCCGGTAAACTCCAGTTCGACTCCGGTTCTGACGGATGTTTTAGTCCGCCATCTTAGATTTTCCTGCACGTCCTCGACACTTTCAACAACGAGCTCTTTACTGGCCTAGCGGAAGATGCAGCAGGCGCAATCAACAGCAGTCACTGTAGCGGCAACGGCAGCAGAGGCGCCGGCGGCGGCCTCAGTCGTTATAACGAGCCTCTCCCTCATTCCTCCGAACCCCTCTAAGCTCTCCTAGCGCCACAAACCGCCACTGTGTTCGGCGTTCGCTCAGTCTCAGCTTTGTACTCTCAGCGGACTGGATGGCACTTACTGGCGTAACGGCCAACCTCAGGGCTTGTTCAACTATGCTTTTTAACTTCTCCCTCTCAATGATGATACATATCTAGTCACAGTAGTAGCGACTCCGTTCTTACGGGCCGTTTGTTGTCCCAAAGTTCTCGTTGTCCTCGGTTGTATCCCTTGACTCCTTTAGCATCACAATCATAGGGAGGTAAAATGCAACCCAAGCCGGCGTAGTAGGAAAACAAGTTGACTAGACCTTTCTGGTAAAAAGGAACATCAGTTGGCACCCACAAATTCCTTACTTCTTGCGGACTATATATCGTCATTTGCGAGCCGGGAGAGAGCAAGGGGGCGCGCTGAAGTGTATCCGATTGGTAGATGACGGCGTACAGAAGGAGGAACAAGGCTTCATTTCGTATACGAGACGAGGAGCTGCAGGCAGCTGAATGAGAGAGAAGCAGAGCGAGACGTGGGGTGAGGAAAATGTTGCCAAGGGGAGTGTTATGCGATGGTCGTTTTCAACGGGGTCGGGTAGCAGCCTGAGCCAGGGTCAGGCGAAGGGGGTGCGGTAGGAAAAAGGGATGTGGTATGCTTGGTTCCATCCGTTAAGTCAAACTATTAGATGTTTCCTAAGAACGTCTCTTATTACCCAGAACAAACCCAGTTCATTAGCAGCGTATCTCATTCAGTTGGGTCAATCCAGTTCGGCGTATTAATGCCGTTTATGTATATGGCCCCCAGTAAATTCACTAACGTACGTAGCTTTTATACCCGTTTTTATATTTTTCAAATGTGGTAAAGTCGCAGAACCAATAGCAGCAGAAGCTGTACTAGTAGTAGGGAGAAGGTAGGGATAGGATACCAGTAGCTGGTTGTGGAGCAGAGCGGCGCTGGCTGCGGCTGCCGCCAGCGGTAGCAGCAGCGGGGAGAGATGAAAATACAACTTCGGAGTTGATTCCTAACCCCCCCAAAACCCCCTAGCTTCTCTCGAGTCTCCTGATCTTCCCGCCGTGCTCTCTCTGCCCTTCCACTCACTGCCTGCGAGCTACTTGCCTCGCTGGCTGGCGGCCCTGTCTGCAAAAAGAAATAACGGGAGTAAGAAAGGGGGTGAGGTGAAGGGGGACAACGATTCGTGGGATGGCCGGCAGTGTTAGTGCGGCTCCTGTTGGTGGCGGTAGTGGTAGTGGCAGTGGAGGAGGACGACGACGATGACGACGCCGACGTCGAGGACCTCTCGCTTCCCAACCCCCAGTCCTTGTGAGTTTGAGGGGTAGTTCGGGGCATTGAGGGGGAAATGAACGGCAGCTCTCACTTCACTAAACCAGCCCCTCACCGTTGTCCCATCCCCGTACCAGCTACCCAGCCTATGGCTGGCGGTTTGCTTGCCAAGCTAACCGGTCCCAAACCAACTAAGTCGCATATGTCGGTCGGTCGGTCGGACGGGCTTCAGCCTATAGTGATACGCCTCCACGTCTGCATGCCACAAATAAATGATCGAGAACGGATGGGTCTAGTTTGCGTGGGTTGCTGCTGTCGCTATCGTAGGCCGTTCTTTGTGCTACTATTGAACGATCGAAACGAAATGAGCTGCTACGGTGAACAAGTCTGACACAGCACTTCAAAGAAGGAAGAATATGGACCATCCTAAGCTAAGCCAGAAGTAGCTGTTCAGGCACTTGTGGTCAGGAATTAGTCTAATGAGAGGAAGGCAAGGCCTGCGCCACATGGTCCTAGATGTCAACGATTATTGTTATGTCTTCAGTCGGTCCACTAAGGAAGACAGCACTTTTTATTTTACGTTGAACTGTAATTGAAGAGGCGATACATATGCATGTCTATATGCAAAACCTCGTCAACTCTTTTTGATTAGGAAACAAAGACCTTTATAAAGAATTTAGCGGAGAGCTTGATCGATATAGGCTTAGATGAACATCTTTAAAACGTTATTGGTCACGATGAGGTATTCATGATGAATTAGAGAAATGAAGAATATTTTAAAACGTAGTAATATGGCTATGGAAATTTCTAGTCGTTGACCCGGGTTCGAGATGGCCAGACGTCGCCTCTTGAAACTCTCGTGGATTACCCTTTTTGCTAATTAAGTTGATGAATGCCTTTGTGGTATGAACTCCACACACGGCTTCTATTCCCAGCTATAAAATTATACGGAAATTGGGAAACAGATTCGACTGATGTGCAAAGCGGCGTCCCTATTTCAGAACTTTTTTTTACGATAGAAACGTGAATCTATTTATACGGTCTGGTAATGCCAAAGCGAATCTTCAGCAGAAAGTTCGCAAAATGATTTTGAGCCTTGTTATCAATAAGCCTTGAAATTAATAGAAGTTTATAAAATTGTGCTATAAAAATTTCATTAAGAAAATGGAAATATGTAAATCTTATTTTACTTTACGTTATAATATAAAATAGCCATCCGGATTCAGTAATATAGCCTTTGAACTTAATGACTTTTCACACAACTTATCGTCTCTCCTACGTGCCCGTATCACTGAGATAGAGAGACACACACACTATGTTAGGCTTTAACTAAAGAATGCTCGTACTCCTTTGGCTCCTGACGTGTCACGACACATCAGTTATCTATAGTTAATGATTTACTCCCAAAAAATACCATTGTTTGCCAACATTGGGTGCTGTAAAAATTATATATTAACCGCAATAGTTCTTGAAGAACGGCGCTCTGTGTTCGGGTCAATTCTGACCACAGCGAACTTTTATCTGTTCTATTCCTGCCACGATTTAAGAAGATATTTCGTATAGAACGAAGGAACTTCTGTAAGTTCTCTAACAACTTAGAAGAGGAATGGCAAATAGCGTAAGTTACCCATCGCTCTTGCATATTGCTAAATTTTCAACATAATACAACAATGGCTTACAAAAAGCCAATGTTTTACTGCAAAATGAAACTCAATTATATTCACAGATAGGCCCTCTAAGTACATTTTCTCGTTTGAGGCCCCTAAACAGAATATTCAGTGTCGGGAACTAGTTCTTGATACTTTTAAGCATAAAATCTTATATTGAATTCGAGTATGAAGCAATGTGTTTCAAAGGTCCTGTCTATTAAATACGAACTAAAATAGGCTTAAACACAATTTTAGCTTTCTGTTAGACGTATTTAAAATGTTTCCATCTAAATAGAAAACCGCTCATCAGATTATTACTAATCGATTGTTTTTATATATTCTAGCAATTATCACGTAAAGTACGCATGAGTTCAATATATAATACCGGCCGTTCATGCGTGACTAATTTGGACCAGTCCCCTTTATGGAGCAAAAATATTTCGTTACACCAAACA